>NC_069126.1:32685345-32985345 GCF_026914265.1 Mya arenaria
TTTTTTCCTTACATTAACTGCTTATAAATAGTTGGAAATTAAAAAAATAAGTACTTAAAAAGAGCGCCTTAACCAGTGTTAACGTGAAATGTTTTAGCCCCAGCTATACGCACGCTGTTTGATTCTACGGAGGAAAACGTGAAAAGTTTCAAAACAGTAAATAAACAAAACGTTTTTGAATTTATACAAAACTATTTGCACTTGTTTCGCGGGCAAATATTACCATACCATAAACTTACAACCCTGAACTGCGCATTGCATTAAAGATATCCCTCGATTATTATGTTTTTAGTACATGTTATGTTATTTCGTGTATTTTGTCATCGATGTCTTATCTTAAATACACCTGCATGCAGCCAATGTCAAGTGTTTGTTTGGTTTCAATGTTAGCATCTTACGTCTGTATGTGACCGGTTCGGTATCAAACACGATCGCAGTAGGTGCTTTCTGTTTGGCCTGTAAAACTGTTAATCTTACACTGCATTATCATCTTCACGTTTTTGTTTATATAATCCCATCTAGTTGCTTCTAAATATTTGAATTACGTAGAGAGATTTAAACGTTTAGATGGACCGATTTATGGAAGCTGAAACATTCGAAGTTGAACTAAGTAAAGAAGCAGATAAACCGTTTTCGAGTTCACTCCTTAAGACAAATGCAAACGCAAACAAGCTGCTGTTGCATTTGGTAAAGCTAGAAATTAATACCATAAATTTATTGAAGTGGACATGAAGGACCGTTATCCTCAGCATGTTTTAATACATCTGCTTTAATATTTTCAGTTAAAAATAACATGTGGCCATTACACATTTGATAAATAAACAATTATTGAAGAGGTTACCTTTATATTCGATTCTATAACTATAGTATTTATTACGAGTTTACATGACGTGTGCATGCGTACTTGCGTGCATTCGTACTTGCGTACGTGTACATGTGTATATTTGTGTGTATTTGTGTATGCGTGTATTTGTGTATGTGTGTGTGCTTCCGTGATGGGGGGTGAGGGCGATTGCTTGCGTGCGAACGTGCGTGCCTGTGCGCGAGCGCGCGCGCGTTTGTGTGTGTTGTTTTTGTGTGTACTTGAGAGCGTGTGCACTCGTGCATGACTTTGTACGTCCGAGCGTGCGTTCGTGTGAGCCTGAGTGCGTTTAAAAAGTTAAAGTGATTTTTACAAATATCAATGTTATGAACTAAATAGTTCAAATACATTGGATATTTGGATATATTGTAATATGATATGTTATTTAGGTATTAAAGGCCTACTTTAAACCTTCTACAAGTTACCCTCCCCAAAAATCTGTGTTCAGTACACAACCTCTGTGTATTGATCTTAATCTCTTTGCATTGATCCCTCTTATCAAGTCTTCGATTTGTGTATCCTGCTGTGCAGTTTCTGATGTTTTATTGAAAAATGGAACCTAAATGGCCCTAATCCAATAAACGAATACACAGGAAATTGGCCCCTATTGTGACACCAGTGCAAACAGCAGGATATGCACAGGAGGGGATTATGATGCCAAATATTCCTTAAACTAGGCCTTTCAGTTTTCTCTCCATATTGACTTGATGACTATCATTTGACAAAAGTATAATGTTTCATGCAATATTTTGCATCTGTATTCCATGTGCTTAACCATTGTTATGATGTAATTGTTTGTATTACATGAACATGGATAGTCTTAGTTTACATAAACTTCTTTTCTATTCGTTTTGTTCGGTTAAACGCTTTATAAACTACTATATTTTAGGAGCCCAAAACATTTTTCACCATCTCTAACTGAAAGTGACACCTACGTCTTCGAAATATGGTTTTTAAGTACTGATAATGAAAATTTAAAAATATTTATGAATAGTGTTGTGTGTCTCGTTGAATGTCTGGCCTAGCGTTCTTATTTAAGAAAAGGGTTTTATAAAACGTTTCTAATAAATACTTTATTGTATGAAATCTGCATCAGTTGAATATTTATGCCTATAAATGGCCATGAGAAAATATCCATTCTACATGTGTAACATTGGTCAGTCTTGTATACTGTGAAACGTAAAAATGTGTATTATTTATTCTATTTTGGTAACTGTATTAAATCTGGTTCATCATCTACCTAGCTATCGGGTTATTACCACTGAGTAGAGATATACATGACCAGGGAATGTTATAAGGAATAAAAATGTATTCCAACAACCCTTCCCCCTTCATTGCATCGGTGAAATATTATTCAAAATACAATTATTAAAGACTCAGTGCTTGAAAAAGTCCCGCGGTCCATACGATGCTTAACTAAAAAGAAATGTTTGGGAAATATCAACGAAATTCCAAATCGGATCACTGATTCACTATATGCTAATGTCGTCGATGATTGGGCGGAGCCAAGCGCTTTGCAACAGGACCGGAATAAACTGGAGAAATTACTAGAGATAAACTGAACATTTTTAGAAATTGCACACAAGAAAACAAGCTCCTGTTTTTAAGCACATGTGATTAATATATTTTCAAATGAAACATGAGCAATGTTGATTAGTGAAAAATCGCAGATTGGTACACTGTCATGTTTTTTGTAAATCCATTTGATTATGTATGAAGAAATATAGTGTGACATATCAGTAGGCGTGTTAAAGCTATGATATCAAAAGCTGGAACTATTCAACAAATGATGATATTTGTTCAAATATCGTTTTTGAAGATCACATATTTTATATAAGCGTAAACATATGTTGCGTAATTGGTTTATTGGCATCACGTTATGATAAACATGTCGAAATATCAATTGGGCCTAAAAAATGGTTTGGTTAGGGTCACATCTGTTTCAAAAATAGGTAGGTTAGGTAGGTTTTTTTTATTAGGCATTATATAAAATGTTATTTTCATCATAATGGTATTTATGTAATCTTCTGTATGAAGCATTCAAGGTTTTAAACTACATATTGATTTTTTTTTAGTTTTTTCGTTTTTTTTTCAAACTGACTATAAAATTGGTAGTGTCGGCGCCTATTTCGTAGATAGGGTCGGGTAAGCCGAGCCAAAAGTATATTTTTAGGCCTTGGTGATATGAAAGTCCTGGCTGCCTGTGAATCAGTTGTTGGTTAACTAGGGTTAAACTATTTTGTCTTGACTTGACCGGCGTGGATTCGCACCCCACTAGAACCTACATGTTTATTTATGCTCTAATTGCATTTTTTTCTGCGTTTTCGATACAAGAGAGCAACTTAAATATTCTAACTTTGACTAAACTGCATTTAAAGCATGCTGCAATGTTATCACTATCACTGTAAAACTTTCTAAAAACTGATCCTTGCCAGTAAAAGTTATCGGTTTGGTCATGCAGCAGCACTACCAACAGCAGCATCAGCAACAAAAATCCACAACAACAACAACAACTACATATTAAATAACACAAGTACGAAATAATTAAAATTTTACTTTTTGTATTATCATACCTGTTTTCTTTACCAACAAAAAAATATTACAATAAAAGTGCCATCTAAATTTTTGAAAGGTAGCAATCACATGACATTTGTGAGTCTGAGAAACGCATCCCATATTGGGAAATTGTTTTTTTATGTATAGATTCAGTCTTACAAATCATTTTTTTTATAAGATTCACTCTTTAAATAAGCATACAATCAACGTATTAAGCATGCAAAATATATCTTAATCTAAGTTTGGAACACTCCATGCAATGGTTTCGCCATTTATATATATATATATATATATATATATATATATATATATATATATATATATATATATAATATATATATATATATATATATATATATATATATATATATATATATGTGTGTTCGTATTCAAAACTCATTAATATGATTAAGTAAATTTTAAGGTACTCATATGCTTCAATACGTATTGTAAAAACCCATTGATGTTTCACATTCAATTTGCGACTCAAATTCAAAACCACTCAGAATGGTTTATTTTTTTAAAACTCACTGATAAACCTCCGTTAACCACCAGAAAACATAAAATACTGTAATATTACATTACCACAATTCATTCTATATGGATCTGAATTGAAATTGAGACCAATATGGAACTTCATATAAACATTCCTTTATCGCTTACCGGTTGGCCGGGGAAAGTGTCTCTATATACTGGCGGAATAATCCACTGTCTTTCTTATGCTTTTGTGTTATTGATATGTCTAGATGGCTTCAAAAGTCCGTTTAAACGTTCGCTGCATTTGTGTTTCGAATGGATGTTAAAAACAAGATGCATAGCCACGTAGGTACTGAATCTTATTTTGTAGCTGATTTTATGGATATTACAAGAAGTAAATACTCTTAAATTTATTCAAATATATAGTTTACGGTAATTTAAAGCAATTGTTATAGTAAACACAGAGATAAGTTTTATATTAAGAGAAAGATCCGTTAAATAGGCGTATCTTTAATTTTAACGAAAATCTCCGCCATCTTAAACACGATCGCCATTCACTGTTTGGTCTATCAGTTTGCGTTTTATGAAACACCATGATTCAATAAATTTCAGATAGCACAACGAATTATGTTTTTAAAAGGCAACCGAAATACTGTTATCTTTATATGAAGAAAGATGTTAATGTGAAGGTTTTCTTTGCAATTAAACGTTCAAGCCTAACGCAGCATTTAATTTCCATAAATACCAGCAAATAAATGATAACGTAGGTAATGGTTAAAAGCATTTTTGTTTGTTTACAAGGCAAGACCCCTTTCAATTGCGCTTATTTTCACTTGACAGCCGCATTATGTACGCGTAAGAAACGGAAGCAATCGGAATACATACGGGTACCATGTTTTGTTATCTTAAGATGTTTAGTTTTTGCCATTTTTGAATCGCTTTTGCTTATTAAGCAAAGGAATGCAGTCATTGAAATAAGTATTGGAATTAAATTTAATTTTCAGCATTTATAACGTCTTGACGCTGTTTTCTGTATTTCAAGAAAGACGTCCAAGGGCTTTCTTTAATTCATTACAGTTGCGGTGCCGTTGTTGTCTTCAATTAAAGGTGTTTGATATTAACGAACACAAGAAATGACCACTCCTATGATTGAATACGAATATGATCGTTTATACTATTTTTATTGCATAATAATAAGTTATTAGGCAACCTTTTGTTGATCATTCAACGTATTAACCATCATTATTTAATGTTATAATTCATTTAATACGAATTGATAAAACAACTAAAATAAGGCTTTATTATATTTACGATGTTGGATTGCTAATGAATTTCATTCATTTGTAAGCTCGTTGATTCTAACGACGCGTTTGTGTGTGTTGTTTGTGTGTGTACTTGAGAGCGTGTGCTTTTTACAAATATCAACGTCATGAACTAAATAGTTCAAATACATTGGAATTTTTGATATGTTGTAATATGATATGTCATTTAGGTATTAAAGACCTAGTTTAAGCCTTCAATAAGTGACCCTCCCCCCAAATCTCTGTTAAGTACACAACCTCTGTGTATTGATCTTAAACTCTTTACCTTGATCACACTTATCAACTCTCCGATCTGAGTATCCTGTTGTGCAGTTTCTGAGGTTTTATTATAAAAATGGACCCTAAATGGCCCTGATTCAATAAACGAATACACATGAAATCGGCCCCTACTGTGACACCAGTGCAAATAGCAGAATATGCACAGCAGGGGATTATGATGCCAAATATTCCTTAAACTATTCCTTTAAGTGTTCCCTCCATATTGTATTTATGACTATCATTTGACAAAAGTGTAATGTTCCATGCAATGTTTTACATCTGTATTCCATGTGCTTAACCATTGTTATGATGTGATTGTGTGTACGACAAAAACATGCATAGACTTAGTTTACATGAACTTCTTTTCTATTCGTTTTGTTCGGTTCAACGCTTTATAAACTACTATATTGTTGGAGCCCTAAACATTTTTTCACCATATCTAACTGAAAGTGACACCTACGTCTTCGAATTATGGTTTTTAAGTACTGATAACAAAATTTTAAAAACATTTATTAATAGAGTTGTGTGTCTCGTTGATTGTATGGCCTAGCGTTCTTATTTAAGAAAAGTGTTTTATGTAATGTTTCGAAGGAATACTTTATTGTATGAAATCTGCATCAGTTGAATATTTATGCCTATAAATGGCCGAAAAAAAGTTATCATAAAACTACCCATTCTACATGTGTAACATTGGTCAGTCTTGTATACTGTGAAACGTAAAAATGTGTATTATTTATTCTACTTTGGTAACTGTATTAAATCTGGTTCATCATTTACTTAGCTATCGGGTTATTGCCACTGAGTAGAGATATACATGACTATGGAATGTTTTAAGAAATAAAAATATATTCCAACACCCCTTCCCCCTTCATTGCATCGGTGATATATTATCCAAAATGCATTTATTAAAGACTCAGTGCCAAGATTAAATAATTAGAGAAAAATAAATAAATGTGGGTATATAGCTATGATAGAGTCTCATATAATGTTTGATAAGGTCCCGAGGTCCATACGATGCTTAACTAAAAAGAAATGTTTGGGAAATACCAACGAAATTCCAAATTGGATCACTGACTCACTATATGCTAATGCCGTCGATAATTGGGCGGAACCAAGCGCTTTGCAACAGGACCTGTGCAATTGACGGAATAAACTGGAAAAAATGACAAGAGAAATACTGAACATTTTCAGAAATTGCACACAAGAAAACAAGCTCCTGTTTTTAGGTTATTTAGTGAAAATTCGCAGATAGGTACACTGTCATGTTTTTTGTTAATCCACTTGTTTATGTATGACGAAATAAAGTGTGACATATCAGTAGGCGTGTTAAAGCTAAGATACGAAAAGCTGGAACTCTTCAGCAAATGATGATATTTGTTCAAATATCGGTTTTAAAGATCACATTTTTTTATATAAGCGTAAACATCTGTTGCGTAATTGGTTTATTGGCACCACGTAGTGTTATCAAGGTATGGTAAACATGTCGATATATCAATTGGGCCTAAAAATGGTTTGGTTAGGGTCACATCCGTTTCAAAAATAGGTAGGGTAGGTAGGTTTTTTTTATTAGGCTTTATATGAAAATGTTATTTTCATCATTGGAGAATAGTGTTTAAGTAATCTTCTGTATAAGCATTAATGGTTTTAAATTACATATTGAAAATATTTTATTTATTTCAAACTGACTATAAAAATGGTATTGTCGGCGCCTATTTCGTAGATAGGGTCGGGTAAGCCGAACCAAAAGTATTTTTTAGGCTTTGGTGATATAAAAGTCCTGGTTGTCTGTGAATCAGTTGTTAATTAACTAGAGTCAAATTATTTTGTCTTGACTTGACCGGCGTGTATTCGCACCCCAATTGAACCACCATGTTTATTTATGCTCTAATTGCATTTTTTCTGCGTTTTTGATACCAGAAATTGGGTAAAATAATGCTAAAATAATATGATTTTGACGCATTACCGGGAAAACCATTTCAACACCTAAACGTCTTAGTTACAAATACAAATCATATGTATATAAAGCAGAGAAGAATATTAGGTATTCAGAATCACACGTAATATCCACATTTTGTAATGATGTTGTGCGCGCTAAATATTGATTATACAAAAAGTAATTTTCGGTTTTGTTGCATTTTGTAATTGCGATTAATGCATTTTGGTGGGGTTATTTTGGTTATACACAACAAGAAATAAGTTTACTTCACTAAAACAAAGTATGGCTTTAAAATAATAGACCTTCCTGTAAAATCTATCGTGGTGTTAAGGGTGAAATAATATTAATTTTAATCAAATCAAATTCATAAATAATAATGTTAAGCATATAGTAGATTTTAAGTTATTTAATTTTTGTTATAAATTTTAATCTTGAAATCAAATGAAAATAAGTTAATTTAACATAAGTAATGAAAGCATATAATCGTTTATTTTTCCGAATTTATGATGGGCTAATTCATAAGGATAGTGACCAAGGTCATTGTTTGATAAAAGGTCATTGTTTGATTTTATTGTGAAAACGGATAACAGAGTCTGAAGTTATCTCTCTGGACAATCCAAACTACTTTTCTTGATGATAACATGGCGGTTGGATAGTCTATTTGGCTGATAAACATCACATAGGCTCATATCTTCAGACGTTATTACTGTATATGGACACAAATCAATTGAAACTGGATCTAACTAAAAATTGCCAGGTAGATACTTATTACCATTTGATAATTATATTATTTTTTTATAATATATATTGAAGGGTGAAAACTAGTGGAGCAGTAATCTGAGAAAGGGCGCCTTACTTACACTGCATGTGATTGCACTTTTTTAAACGAATTTTATGCCGTACCCGTATATGTTGGAGTCAAATAGTTGTATATGTTTTTTCTTCTATTCTCACATAACTTCTTAGAACGGTTTTTATGCTGTTTGACGGTCATGAAAATGAATGATACCTTTCTTCCTGCTGCTACTGCTACTGCTTCTACTACTGTTATTTAATAGGTTATTCCCGGATATGTGGAAGTCAAATAGTTGTATTTGTTTTTCTTCTATTTTCACATCAACTGTTTGAATTTCTCCTGTCAAATTAGAAATGGTGCATTAACTGAATGTGCACAATTAAGGCAGGTTTCCGATAACCGATTTTATTCTTATGCTGCGAGCTGCCAGAAATGCTTTTATGTAAAGAAATTGATTGTTTAAAGAGCGCTGCAATACACTGTCGCAAGATTTTAAAATCTCCTTATTTCAAATCTAGTTAGCAAATCTTCATTTAGGTTGCAAAACACTACTTGTTTTTGAACGTGTACCTTACCGTACGTATTAGGTAATGAAAATAAAAGTGTTGCAGATATGCTTAAAGGTCGTAATGGCGACATTTCATTTGAGAATACATGCATTAAGGTCTTTTCGAGTATTATCGTTCACGTAATTCCAAACTTGTATAATGTAAACGTACCAGGATGACGTAGTGCATACGTTCAAGTACACGTAAAGGAGTAGCTCATATGCATTCACATAGCCGTACACGCAGTTGCCCACGCATACATTTATCCGTACAAGCACTAGCCCACACGTACGCGTACCCGTACAAGCAATAGCCCACACGTACGCGTACCCGTATAAGCAGTAGCGAACACTATGACATACCAGTTTAATTAGTTATAAAATATAAAGAGACAAACGCATAAATAGCATAAACTAATGTAGAGAGTCAATTAAATATTTTAACCTTAAATAAACTGCATTTAAGCAAGCTGCAATGCTATCACTATCACTGCAAAAATTTCTTAAAACTGATCATTGCCAGTAAAAGTTTATTATCATTGTGGTCATTAAAAAAATATGTGTAAAATAAAACATCAAGTAGGAGTACATGATAATGAACTGTGATTTTAAGAACGTTTTAGCTGCCGCGAATAAGGACCAGTTTTGACGTACCATCTGTGTAAAAATTTAACTTTCCGGATATCGTACATCAATTATGTCATACTGTTATGAGTAAATTATATATCAGTTTAATCAAACACACATTAATATGAATCATAAAATTGTAGAATATTTGAAAAAAAGTTAATAGGTTCTAAATAAGTTTTTGACAAATCGGAACGAAAATAATTAATTAAACCAAAAATAGCATAAAAACGAGCAGCAGCAGCAGTACCAACAGCAGCATCAGCAACAAAATCCACAACAAAAGCAACAATAACTACATATTAAATAACACAATGTTCTTTTTGTACGAAAAAAAACCCAGATTAAACTTATTGTATTATCAAACTTTTAAAAGGGTGCAATCTCATGTGAGTCTGAGAAACGCATCCCATATTGGGACATTGTTTTTTATGTAAAGATTCAGTCTTACAAATCATTTTTGTATTTGTTTAACTCTTTTGATAAGCAATCAACGCATAAAGCATGCAAACTATATCTTAATTTAAGTTTGGAACACTCATTTAACATGCTTAAGTAAATTTTATGGTTTTCATATGCTTCAATCTGTTTTGTTAAACCCTTGATATTTTCACATTTAATTTACGACTCAAATTCAGAACCACTCAGAATGTGTTTTCATATTTAAACTCACTGATTAACCTTCGTAAACCTCCGGAAATCATAATATACTGTAACATTTCATTACAATAATTCATTCTGTGTGGATCTGAATTGAAATTGAGACCAAAATGGAACTTCATATAAACATTCCTTTATCGCTAAGCGGTTAGCCGGGGAAAGTATTTCTATATACTTGCGGAACAATCCACTGTTTTTCTTATGATTGTGTGTTATTGACATGTCTTGATGGCTCCAAAAAGTCCGTTTTAACGTTCGCTGCATTTGTGTTTCGAATGGATGTTAAAAACAAGATGCATAGCCACATAGGTACTGAATCTTATTTTGTAGCTGATTTTATGGATATTAAAAGAAGTAATTACTCTTAAATTTATCAAATATTCATTATACGTCTATTTAAAGCAATTGTAATAGTTGTAAACACAGAGATAAGTTTTATATTAAGAGAAAGATCCGTTCAAGAGCCATATCTTTACTTTCAACGAAATTCTCCGCCATCTTAAAAAAAAAGATCGCCATTTCCTGTTAGGTATATCACATCGCGTTTTATGAAACAACATGATACAATCATTGTCAGGTAGCAAAAGGAATTATGTTCTTCAAAGGCAACCGAAATGTTATTGTCTTCATTTTAAGAAAGATGATAATGTGAAGGTTTTCTTTGGAATTAAACGTTCATGCCTAGCGCAGCTTCTCGAGCATTTAATTCCCATAAATACCTGCAAATAAATGATAACGTAGATGATATTTAATTGAAGTATTTTTGTTTTTTTACAAGGCTAGACCGCTTTCAATTGCGCCTATTTTCACTATACATCCGCAATATGCACTCGTAAGAAACAGAAGCAATCGGAATACATACGGGTACCACGTTTTGTTATTTCAAGATGTTTAGTTTTTGCCATTTTGGTATCACTTTTGCTTATTAAGCTAAAGAATGCAGTCATTAAAATAAGTGTTGGAATTCAATTAAATTTATCGCATTTTAAACGTGTTGACGTTGTTTTCTTTAGTTCTAGAAAGTCGTCCAAGGGCTTGTCTTATATGAATAACAGTCACGGTAGCGTTGTTGTCTTCAATTAAAGGTGTTTGATATTAAAGAAAACAGAATGACAACTCCTATGATTGAATACCAATATGAATGTTTTATACCATTTGTATTGCATAATAATAAGATATCAGGCAAAATGTTGAAGTTCATTCAACGTATTAAACATTATTTAATGTTATAATTCATTTAATACGAATTGATAAAACAACTAAAATAAGGCTTTATTATTGTTAGGATGTTGGATTGATACAGAATTTCATTCATTTATAAGCTGGTTGATTTTAACGAGTGATAGAAGCTTTAGAACAACCGCATAATAGTCGACATCCGCGTAAACATAACCTAACGCCTGTCAAAGTGTGTTTGAACTAATGGCCGAGATTAAAATTATGATTACAGAAGAAAGGTTACCCAAAGCAATTATATATTGCCGTTGAGTTCAATATTGATCATAGATTTTATATCATATATTATGAACAACTTTAAAAACGACAATACAAATGTCTAAATGTCGATATTTTAGATTTTCACTTTGTTTTATAATGCAGGGCTGTGTCCGAGATGTCCAAGATATTTCGACAACAAAATGGCACAAACAACTACAGTCAAGTCATCGCACATGTTACGCTCATTGAAATATTTATCTGGGTTTCTTTTCTTGACTCTGTTTGGATTTATGCTCTATCTGTCCGATTCTATTCGGTACACGCCAAGTTCTTCCATTTACACGTTCGACAAAGAAGGAAGGGTCAATGTGTCTGGAATTTTTCACCTTTTGCCAACAGTGCACCCGATATTGTCGCAACGAGATTCTTACTACATTCAGGACAGGAGGGTGAAACAGGTTAACTGCGCTGCAATCTTTGACGCGGATGAAAATGAAACTGCACTAGCTGAGCGCCTTGCTTCTACAGAAAATCGGACTTTTTTACAACCAGTTGATTACATGAACATGACTTCAAATTGTCCGAAGTTTATTCTGGATAGAGGATACATTACTGATCCGCTTGACGAACTGGAAAATGATTTTCCAATTGCTTTTAGTATACTCATGTTTGTTGCAATAGAACAGGCCGAACGATTACTTCGTGCAATATATCGTCCACAAAACCTTTACTGTTTTCATATAGACGCAAAAAGTGATAATGACTTGTATGACGCAATGTCACGCGTGGCCACCTGCTTTGAGAACGTACATGTGTTGGATAAACGCGTGGATGTACAATGGGGCCAAATGTCTGTGCTTGAACCGGAACTACTTTGTATGGAGTATTTGTGGAACCGTAGCGCCAAATGGAAATATTTTATTAATTTGACCGGTCAGGAGTTTCCTCTAAAAACCAACAACGAATTAGTCCGTATTCTGCAGGCGTACAATGGTTCAAACGACATTGAAGGAACTATTAAAAGGTTTGAACTCTTAGTTTAGTTAGTCTTAATTCCTGAAAGTAGAACTTGAAATATCCAAATCAAACGAAACCGTAACAACTTCCCTGATACTGTAT
Source organism: Mya arenaria (assembly GCF_026914265.1). Classification (NCBI taxonomy): domain Eukaryota; kingdom Metazoa; phylum Mollusca; class Bivalvia; order Myida; family Myidae; genus Mya; species Mya arenaria. The sequence continues at coordinate 32,697,943 of NC_069126.1, forward strand.
TGCTTCGGTAGTTTCATGGAAATACATGTTGTTGTTAATGGTTGATAAATACATAATGTTACACGATATAGCACTTGTTCACAGATTAAAGCTCCGATATTGCTGAAAATAGAATAAAATACGCTATTATTATCAATCGTTTTGTTGCTAAGTCAGATTTTGAATTTAATACTTGGACTCTGAATACTTTTACATCTTTTAATTCTGTCCTATTTTAAGCGTTCATTACGACTCCCAGTTTTCATAAGTCACATTTATATTCTATAATAAATTAATTGCATTAAAAGGTTTGTACTTTTAGCCTGGCTAGTCTAAATTCCTGAAAGAAGAACTTGAAACATCCGAATCAAATGGTTGATAAATACATAATGTTACACGATGTAGCACTTGTTCAGAGACTAAAGCTCCGATAATGCTGATAAAAAGAAGAAAATACGATATAACTATCTATAGTTTTGTTGCCAAGTCACATAGCGTAAACATTTTTTTTTTTTTTTTTTTTTTTAATTTAGTACTTGGACTCTGAATACTGTTACATGTTATAATTCTGTCCTATTTTTAAGCGTTCATTACGACTCCAAGTTTTCATAAGTCACATTTATATTCTATAATAAATTAATTGCATTAAAAGGTATGTACTTTTAGCCTGGCTAGTCTAAATTCCTGAAAGAAGAACTTGAAACATCCGAATCAAATGGTTGATAATTACATAATGTTACACGATGTAGCACTTGTTCAGAGACTAAAGCTCCGATAATGCTGATAAAAAGAAGAAAATTCGATATAACTATCTATAGTTTTGTTGCCAAGTCACATAGCGTAAACATATTTTTTTTTAATTTAGTACTTGGACTCTGAATACTGTTACATGTTTTAATTCTGTCCTATTTTTAAGCGTTCATTACGACTCCCAGTTTTTATAAGTCACATTTTATATTCTATAATAAATTTATTGCTTCAAAAGTTTTATTACGATATTTAATACTTCCATACTTAATTACTATTTATTTTAAAAGTTCCTTGCATTAACCATTTATCTGATTAAAGTTTTTTAAAGAATGCTCAATCGCAATTTTACCGTAAATCAAATAGATGAATAAAACCAAGTGCTCCGAAACGAACAGACGATGATTTGAGACTCTGCCATGTGGAGGGTGCAATGAAAAATAAACACTAATTAAGAAGGCGAAAATACACCAAATTATTATCTCTTAGTTTTACTCAATCGGAGGTATTTCCTATTTCTCTTTTTTGGTTCTTCTATTTGCCATATTATCGTTTTGTCGCATGCTGCTTTGTTCGTTTTGTTTTCTGCCTGAATTTAAAAGAATGCATTCTGGTTATTCTGAAAAATATATAGCAGTGGCTATTATAGAGTCATTCAAAAGAATAACAAGGTTTCTTTTTTATATTTTATCGTTTACACGTAAACAAGTGTTACAAGGCAATAAATAACCTTTTATCTATTAAGCCTTTTCTGACGAATTTTATTTTATAGCCTTACATTGTAGAACATATGGAGACAAATGTTAATGTGTCCATTCAAACAAAATTTAGAATAGCTGTAATGTCATTCGATTCAAAAGAGGTCTTTTTATCGAAATAATATTTTAGCGTTCCTACTAAATGAACATTTTTGTACAAAAGCAAAAAAAACAGTTCGTTGTCATGAGCGACAATTCGAGTGAACGCAGGGCTACTTTGGGCAATCAGGCATTATTTCATCTTATCCGCGTATTGTTTTATACTAGCATTATATAGAGTGTATATTATAAGCATCGTGGTAAGTTTTCAACGAGAACGGACTTGTTTTGGGTTATCAATTGTTTCGTTTATTAATATATTTACTATTTTCAGAGCCAACACAAATCGATGGGCCGATGCAGGACCTCCACCACACGGCGTGGTTCCAACAAAGGGTGCCGTTCACATAATTGCAAGTCGTGGCTATGTAGATTTCGTGCTTCACGACCCCATTGCCGCTGACATACTAAACTGGACTCGAAAGACGGTGGTTCCTGACGAGACTTTCTTCTCGACGCTCAATCATAATCCGTCTTTAGGAGTACCGGGATCTTATAAAGGTGAATTCCGTTTGGCTAATGTACAGCAGCTTCATCATTAGACAAGGGGTATTCAGAAAGTTGAGACTTGTAGTTTTATTAACTAGCTAGCCACCGATGAGCTTTGCTTCATTTCTTTCTATGTTAAAACTCAATCATTAAAATTACATGTGTCTACCTACAGACACACTCGGATTGTGAACGGATAGTTTGCAATTAAGCGGATATTTTAAACACTTTCTTTGTGAAGTGATTTATATTTGATACCACGATATAAAGACACAGACTTATATTTTGTGTGCCCCTCGTTACAACTATCTCTATATATACCAGTATCTTACCATCTGTAAGTTGCATGTCTTAAACGTTACACGCGTGCCGGGTTGTTTAAGGCGGGAACCCGGATACAATAATTAGTCTGTGTCATGAAATGTTTACGCGAGTACCCGTGTTATCACTGGAAATTGACGGTCATGTACCAGGAATCAAACGTTGTACTCGTCAATACCCTTACACACATGTCCTCCCAATTAGCCCTGTAGTACAGTAGATTGCTTTTTTTATCTGTATAATCTTCATTTTGACTATTACTTCCGCTTTCCTACAAACTGGTCAATGCTTTCCAAGGTTTCCGGAAAAAGAAGCAATCGAACTCAGTAGCAGCGCCCTAGAGCCATTCGTTGCGCGCTTCAAAACCTGGGGCGACGGCAACTGTTATGTTTGTATGCTGTGTCTATCTAGTGTGGGGGATCTTCTTGATTTGTCACAGCGAAGAGAACTCTATGCTAACAGGTTTTATGATACGTTTACTGTGACTGCATGAACTTTCAATCAAACACCCGACCAGTACCATATCATTCCTGGAATTGACGTTCGTGGTACGAGGAACTTGGCTTTGGGAAAAGTAATGTGCAGTGACACCGATACACAATATAGTTCATACCTTCAGGTTGGTGTTACAGCCGATATCGCGTAATTGGCATTATATCTTGCTTTATCATTTTGCCTTGCCTTCAATCATTGTATCTTGCTTTATTATTATATCATGGTACCTAGCAAGATATCTTGCTTTATCACTGTACCCTGCTTTCAATAATTGTTTTTTGCTCCAATATCATATCATTGCATCTTGATCCCTAGCATTGTATCCTGTTATATTTGCCTTCTGCTTTCCTCCATATCAACCGAGTTAGCCGCTTTGTCCATTCTGCGAATCAACCCAAAGGTAATTGAAAAAAGTTTACGCCTGAAATATATATGCATGTCAAAGCTCATAAGTAATTCTATTTTACTATTGTTTACTATTGTTTGATGTCATAGTCTAGCTTATTCTAGCAAAAAAGAATAAAATTATGTAGTCATGTAATAGTTTTGATAAATATTACATCAACCAACTTTCATTTATCGATTAAAATAATTTGATGCACGAGTGGTCTTTCAACTTTGTATTTAAGTTGGGTACTTTCCTTTCGTGTCTATAAACATTGTGTTATTTAATGTTTTACAGAGCTGCATCCTGAAGATTCATAATTCTAAAGTGTAATGTTTTATTGCATAGAAATTATTTGGAGAGTTGCTACATTTACCTCGATCCTCTTCACTAATAATTTAAATTTGCACAATTGTTATATTGGCTGAAATAAGTCATTCAATCAATACAATTTTATTGCAGGCATACCGGAGACAGATGGAGATATAAAGCCTTTCCTTGCCCGTTACAAGAACTGGGGCGAACGGAAATGTCATGGGAAACGGGTGCGCGTCGTTTGCGTCAACGGGGCTCGCGACCTCCCTCCTTTGAAGGACACAAAACAACTATTCGTGAACAAGTTTCAACAGGAGTTTCATCCATTAGCATACGATTGCCTAGAGGAATTACTGTTCAATAGAACCAGGGACGTACATCTCGGACTGAGCATCTTCGATCCAACCTTTTATACTAACCTTGGCTTTGTGAAAAATAAAGTTGGTCGCTGACGTTTTGTTTGCTTTCTTAAATTATTCATGGTTTGGAAGCGCATGCGCTCGATTTTTGAAATTGTCAATATTCAAATTGTATTGATAACGCGTTTTACTAATGCTTATGCTATCTGTTCTTGTTATTAAGATAAGGTTGGCGGTTTCCTGATGAATACCATCATTTCCTTCCTTCTGTCGTTTCCCCTGTAGTGTCATTTTTTTATCACACAAAACTGTTGTTGCATGACGATTGAGAATAACAGTTTTCTGCCATCCATATATAATATATTGTTTTTCCTAAAGTTGACAAGGAAATGTTGTCAATATCAAAACATTATGTTTGTTAAACCTGGTCAGGCATCTGAAATGTGCATGTCGGCATTCCAATGTTGATGTGTTAGTATTTTAAAATGTGTTTTCATTTTTAAGACAGAAATGTTTACATATATCTGAGTTATTAACCAACTTCTGCGTTTTGTTTGCATTGGAGGAGTCTGTTGCTTCGTCTGTATCTTGTTGCTGCAGAGTACCTTCATAAACGTGTTGGTATGATTTCTTGTGTGATATTGCATCAACTCCTCCAATGAGGCTCGTATGATAATTTTTGCGTGTATTGATATATTCTACAGAAATGTGCGGTTGAACGCAATAAAACTGACGAGTGATTACTTAGTTTTCACTTACCATACCTAGGCAGATACCCCGACTTTTTGCAATAACGATTTGTTATAAATTATGTGTGTTTTTGTTGTTTCGTGACGTTGTATGCCTCACGCTAAGAGTCTGTTTTGCTTTAGACCTAGTATATGGTTAAATTTACTATACTGTTCATTAGCCAGTGCATTCCCTTCATAATACACGCAGTTTCATAATGATTGTATTATAACACATTGATGTGTTCTTATGTTTGGTCTGGTTCCAGAAAAAATAGCATAAAATGCATTGTCGATAAATCTAATAATCATCGTTCAATGTAATAGTTTTGAACCGTGATCTATCACAGTTTATTCAAAGCTGTTTTTTAAAAGTAAAACATATATTTTATGGAAACTAACTTTAATCAACGGTTTTATATAATTTCTGTTATTTAGTTTGTTCAGTCTTTTGAAAATGTGTAACAGCTGTCAATCAAGAGACTTGATCACAATACAAAGTTTGTTCACATCAAGGGCGTAGCATTATGACTTAGTTTAATTAATACATCTTGCAAAACATGATAAAAAGTTTGGTAAAGTTAAGATGCTCCAATGTCAACATTAATCCAGGCAAAACTTAAATGAAATCTAAACAATTAAAATCAAACTATCAGGTAAATGTAACATAAATCTCAGTGCATACTTTAGCCTTAATACAATGCAAATTACATATTTATTGCATATTGTTTTCAAAATGAATGGATGCAAAATGTTAAATTTCAAGTATTAACAAGTTTAATACTAAATAAACGTACAGGTTGTTAGTTGTTTAATTTGTGTTCAGATTTCAGAAATCCAGAGTTTGGTTTATCATTTCGGATTACTACCCTACAACGCAATTCAGATAATGCACTTTGTAAGTATTTACGGACATACCATAGAGTTGAGACTTTTAGGTCTACTTACCACACCTTCAATTTTGACCTTTCCTCGGGCATTAAATTGACTTTGCAACGGATACGTACACAACGCAAAAAAGTCCATTGTCCTTCCATATCTGTAAGAGCTTCGCAGGATTGTTCCCGATTCGTGAAGAAAAGTCAGATACGTGTCAATGATATGCTACTTCTCATGTTCTTAAAAGTGAAAGATGAGCTTACTTTGCCACAACAGGTTTAATTTTTATCGTAGCTGAAACAATAACCTCAATTATATTCCATTCAAGCAGTGATTATAACCGTAGAGTAGTATATCGAATGTTTCCGAGATTAGTTAAGATAATTGTCGCAATTGATCGTATGGGAATTGTACGAATTATATACAATAAACCAAGCGGCGTCCATCTAGGACGAGGCGCTGATTAAAGAAAAATCACCAAAGGTGCTGCGAGGCAATCCGTCCGATTCTAGTTAGAGATTCCTACACACAAATCTATGGATGTTATTGCTGTTTATGGACATCAAGCAATTAAGACTGGATTAATGTAATACTTGTAAGGTAGATATTAATCATGTGTTTAATAAGTATTGTAAACAATTAAAATATAGTGGTTAAATACCCCTTTTCGCTATGAACTGGAGGTTACCTTGAATAACTCGAAAACAACTGATTGATTTGAAATAAAACTCCAATGGGAAAAAGTAAGGCTCCTGATCTTAAAAGCAGTGTGATAAGACATATAATGTATGATTATTTAAGAACGATTTCACATGCCATACATACTCAATAAAATCCACCGAATTAATAGTTCAATGTACCAATAATGTACCCACTTTAGAAAATGTTTATGTTTAAAAAAATAAAAATATATATTAAAATTTAAACAAAAAATCCCAAATAAAAAATAGTTTTTTATTACTTTCTATTTTCTATGTATCTGAACATGTTACTCGGTTTAAACGAGAAGTTTGAGTTAGTTATATACTCTGAATTTGATGAGCGATTAAAATCGATCGGTAGGAAAATACGGCGCAACATGGTAAAATTTCAAATTGCTGATACATTGATTTTAGAAAAAAAACCTGATAGTTTTCCTGATTTGAAGCTTCATAAGGACACAAATTATCATTTGTACGAAAAACTGTCATAATGGAATTGCAAAATAATGATTGTACGGGGTGAGCAAATAATTGCTGCGAACAAAATTGTTGTCAGCTGTTGCCACTGCTATTGCTGCTGCTTTTTATACTACACCTACAATAACTACCACCTCACTGTTACAACCATAATTACCTTTAGAAGGCTTCATAGAAAAAACAATTATCAAAGTATTCATATGTTTTTATAAGTTTTACAATTTTCTTGTTGAAATTCAACCAAGAAAGAAAGCAAGTTGATTTTTTTTTTTGGTTGCTTTATTAATAATGCCCGATATGTTGACAATTGGCTATAAACGTCTCAAATGGTAGATAAAATCTAGATGTCTTTGAAGTCATCTATTGAAAATGTTGAGAAAACAAATATAGGTACGCATTTATGTTCGTAATATTTATATTTATATTTATATAAACATTCTTATAAAGAAGGAAAATAGGAAAATAAGATATAAAATATTTTTTTCGTAGGCAGTATGAGGTAGAGCTTGGTTGTAAACGATAAATTACCTCTGTATTACTTGTATTAATGGGTAATATAAAGCATCATTTGAAAAGCAGTTTTCAACTTAAAATATGTTGTGTTTTGGGGTTATAGGGACATGTTTTAGCTATATGTTCCTGCTTTAGCTCTACCTTTCTATATTTGGTAATACAGTTGGAACGTTTACATGGCATTGTCCTACAATAAGCATATTAGATAAAACATTGCAAATTTTAACTAACTAATTTTAAATTTGACCATGGCTATATATCGTACTTGTTCTATGAGCAAACGCTTTTAATCCGAGTTTTGCATTTGGTGGTGTAGTACTGATTTTAGTTTAATCGAGGGAAAGTACCGGCAAATATTCCGACTGTGGTATGGTATACCTTAAAGTCAGATCAGGGGATAGTATCGGCAAATATTCCGAGTTTGGTATCGTATTGCTTTAAGCTAGATCGAGGGATACTATCGCCAACTGTTCCGAGTGTATAATGGTATTGCATAAAGGCAGACCGAGGGATAGTATCGCCAAATGTTCCGAGTGTGGTATGGTTTTGCTTAAAGGCAGACCGAGGGATAGTATCGGCAAATTTTCCGAGTGTGGTATGATATTGCCTAAAGACAGATCGAGGTATCGTATCGGCATATGTTCCGACAGTGGTATGGTATTACTTTAAAGTAGATCGAGGGATTGTATCGGAAAATGTTCCGACAGTGGTATAGTATTGCTTTTAGGTAGATCGAGGGATGGTATCGGCAAATGTTCCGATTGTGCTTTGATATTGCTTTAAGGTAGCTCGAGGGATAGAATCGACACATATTCCGAGTGTGGTATGGTATTGCTTTAAGGTTGATCAAGGGATATCATCGGCAAATATTCCGAATAACATTAGATATTGAAATATGTTTAATTTTCAAAGAAATACAAGAGGCTATATAATGTACTGTAACGTAATCATAGCAGTATCGCATCGAAGCGTACCAAGCTGAGTAGGATTTGTACAAGAAAGTATAGTCGTAATAATTATATGACCGTATGACAACAACTGCACTAACAAGACCTTGCCAAAGGTGTATCCAAATTAATTCTTTAATTTGTAACCATTTATTTGTGTTACCAATATCGATAGTTCTTTCCCTATCATATATATAATAGCAAGGCTTTTATTCCTTCCATAAAAACACTTTTCTTGTATTTTTATTTTTAAGTTCTGTTTGTGTAGCATATTTGGATTTGTTTCCTGTACTATACATGTTGTTGTTTTAAAATACAATTGCTCCTTTAAGTAATATACACTTGTAAGCTGTTATGATAAGAAACCTAAAATATCTTCTTTATCATAAAACACACAACGACAATAGCATAAGCAAACAAGGTCCTTGCCTTTTTGTCTGAATTCGTTTTGCAAAATGCATGAATATTATGTTTTTATGCAGTGTTAAGATTAAATTTATAAAAAAAAATGACAAGTTTCATCCAATTTGATAAGATTATTAATATCATTTTAAACCTCGTTGTTTACACAAGTAATGATATTTGTTTGATAAATGGAGATTGTGTAAGAGAAAATAAAAACTACCTTCCGGGACGTCTAGGCGACTAACATCCTTGAATATAGGCCGGGATGATTTGTATTGTATTTTGCTGATCAACATCACGTTCACACTTTGTAATGGGATGATATTGTCTTATATGGAAATATAGCAATTAAAACTAGATTTATTGAATACATATGGAATAGAATATATATATCACCATTATATATTATGTTAACGGCGATTTTTGTCTACTTGAGTATTTAAATTATGTACTCGTATTGTTAGAAGGCTTGTAATAAATGATATTCTTACTCCATGGAATAACTCCAAGGTAGGTTTTAGCTTTAGAGTGCCATTCAGAGGTAAATTCGTGTTTCTATTGAAACGCTTACATATGCCGATGCTGATCATTGTGTCATTCGCTTTTCTGAATAGCAAGAATTAAATGAAATGAATGAAATGCCTTAACTCATTTTGAAATACCATGACAAATATCTTTGCTTTTTGGTTGTGGCTTAATCAAAAGAGCCTAATTACTTAAAAGAATGAGCTAATGTAGGGACTTAATTTAGTATATTTCTTTTTTATAAACCCATTTGAGATATGCTGCCATTTAAAGAAAGGATAACTACTTATTCAACGAAGGAATTAAACTCCCTTTTGAATGAACATTTTTGCTGCATTTAAGTTGTATCCGCGGATACATACAAGCTATGGTGTCAATGTAAGGTCAAAGCGTACTTTAAATTGAATTATATTACAAACTACTACTTAAGTTTAGTACACCCCCATTAATACCATTGTTATGGTCATGTAAGAAAATTGTTTTAATCAATATGCAATGCAATTATAAAGTATGTTGTAATCGGGTGTTTTTACAATGTGAGATCTGTGTGACGTCTCTGACATTTCCATCGAACGCCTTTATAAATAAGCTAGTAGTATGTTATTCGTTCTCTCGATGTAGTTGAAGTAACGTTACATCAGTTTCTATTCCAAATACTTTCATGCCAATTGAGCAGAACATTTTTTACAAGTTATTTGAAATTTCTTCCAAATTTTCCGGGTTTCTTTTATACCCCAAAATAGCATTTAGAAGGGGGAATTTTCCTGTTCCAGTGATATATAAATTAAATATATCGAGTGAATACCAATTGTAAGTATTCCACTCGTGGCGACTACACTCTTGAAATAATGCGGGGGATTTTGTGACTGCTCCGTGAAATGTATTGCTATCTTCCACTGAAGGACTCCACCAGCGTTTGAACTGTGCCATTGTATACCATAACCCAATGAAATGCAAAATGTCGAATTTAGATACTTATATTTACATTTATTTAAATGTACATTTCTGCTTAAATAAATAGATTATTCAAGAGCATTTTCTCTTTTTTCTTTCTCTCGCTGTTCTCAACGGTGAGTAAATTCGAACAGCTACAGTAACCTAAATCTATTAAACAATAAATGCGCAGAAAATATAGTTCCTTATTCATGGGTATGATTTCTATATTTTCAAGGAGAAGTATATTTTAACAACGTATTATAACTGTATTACAGCTAGAAAAATACAACTGGAGTTATGAAAAATTATCAATAACAAGAAAACAACAAAAATATCGCCACTTACAAAGTTCTTATTATATCTCGCGATTAGACGCGATACTAGCGTTTGTTTGTTATGAGTTTTCAAATTGGAGAGAAAATCCAGTCAATTTGCTTGTTGAGTGTGATGTTGAAGGATCAATTGGTGTATGAACTATGTTGGAATACAGTGTTGGACAAATCAGCAAGTGCATTGTAATTTAATTGGAAGTAAATATCGGATGAAACGACAGTTGCGGTGAGTGGGGTAACTTGTTTAGCAGTGGGAACTTTCGCTGAAGGAAAGCCAGAGGACGCGAGAAGACTAAGTGTTGAACTGAGCTCTTTCTTTTGGACGTTGCTGGGTGCACTAAAATATGTTATTGTTTCATTACCTCGATTTCATGTAATGCCAGATGCTTTATTTCTACCAAATGTCAATTCCAAATTCAGGAAAAACTCCTGTTACATCCATCATAAAATCAAAATCTACATTAAAATCAATCAAATAATCGTTGCTCATTTTGTTTTTACAGCTTTACTGCAGATATTAGTTTTGCAAGTTGCCAATAATTTTACTACGATTTCACTGAAGAAAAAAATAGTTCCGTAGTAAATATGCCCCGCCCATTAGTATTATTGCGCCCAATGACAGGACAGAAGTATCGAACAAATGCACGCGATTTCAATGGGAAATGTCATTGCACTATAAACAGAGATAATGTGAAATTGATAAACAACAACCATCGTTAAGGAATGACGTGTTACTGTAAATATCATTTGTTTAATATACGCGTATGCTTTAAAATCATAAGAAATTATAGTTAATGCTTGATTTTGGACACTTTAACAGTGGAATATAACAAGTTGATTGTAATACGTATGTATAGTGACTAAGGTCCAGCAGTTGACCATATCAATCAAAGAGTTTCAAATTAAAACATGTTAGCAAATGATGATATCCGTTAGATAAACATAGATTGTATTAAGTGAACATGGATAACAGAGACTAAAGCTTTCTCTTTGGACAGTTCAAACTACCGTTCTTTCTGATAGGCCGGGTGGATGAGAAGTTTATTCTGCTGATAAACAGCACAGACGCTCACATCTTAAGACGTTATGGATGTATATGGACACATATCAATTAAATCTGGATTCAACTTATGCTTGTCAGGTAAATATTAATAATTAGTTGATAATTTTAAATAAAAATTAATGGCATTATTGTGATGATAATGAAGGAACAGCAGTATTCTCAGAAAAGAATAGAATTTATAACAAAATAAATGACGTAACGATGACTAAGTAATTATTTGCAAAATGTTCATATACAAAACAACACTACTGCTGCTGCTGCTGCTGCTGCTGCTGCTGCTGCTGCTGCTGCTGCTGCTGCTGCTGCTGCTGCTGCTGCTGCTGCTGCTGCTGCTGCTGCTACTACTACTACTACTACTACTACTACTACTACTACTACTACTACTACTACTACTACTACTACTACTACTACTACTACTACTACTACTACTACTACTACTACTACTACTACTACTACTACTACTACTACTACTACTACTACTACTACTACTATTACTACTACTACTACTTCTATTACTATCACTACTACTAGTACTATTACTACCACTTCCACTACTACTACTACTACTACTACTACTACTACTACTACTACTACTACTACTACTACTACTACTACTACTACTACTACTACTACTACTACTACTACTACTACTACTACTACTACCGCTACTGCTACTGCTACTGCTACTGCTACTGCTGCTGCTGCCGCTGCCGCTGCCGCTGCCTCTACCACTACCACTACCACTACTACTACTACTACTACTACTACTACTACTACTACTACTACTACTACTAATAATAATAATAAAATAATAATAATAAAAATAATAAAAAATAATAATAATTATTACAATAATAATAATAAATAAAAAAAAATAAAAAAATAATAATAATAATAATAATAATAATAATAATAATAATAATAATAATAATAATAATAATTATAATAATAATAATAATAATAATAATAATAATAATAATAATAATAATAATTGAAATAATAATAATAATAATAATAATAATAATAATAATAATAACAATAATAATAATAATAATAATAATAATAATAATAATAATAATAATAATAATAATAATAATTATAATAATAATAATAATTACAATAATAATAAAAATAAAAATAATAATAAAAATAATAATAATAATAATAATAATAATAATAATAATAATAATAATAATAATAATAATAATAATAATAATTATAATAATAACAACTATGATGATGATGATGACTGATAATCCCTTCCAAGACATTGCTGTGAGCTTTCTGATATTTTTAATGTTGAGAAAGTTATTGTTAAAAACTGTTCATGAAAGTAAAAGCCATTGTTTTAATTAATTGACAAATTTTCCAATAGTTTAATTTCAAATGTTTATATTGATTTACCTTTAAAGTAAGACGTGTTCATTTGAAAACATAACACCGAGACTGAGAAACACGTCTAATATTTGTACGTGTAGCTTACGTTACAAGTAGAATTTGCTGTTAGCCTCTTACGATAAATTTGCATATACAACTATTATTATGTCACTTTCATTTTTGATCAATTATTACTACATTTCGTTTAAATCCAACACGTAATATCGTTCAGTAAGAGACTTTGCGAAGCGAGACGTGTACGTGTGTATCTATACTTGCATGTAAAAGCTGCAAATGGGATTAAAAGCCCTTGAAGAAATTTCCTTTTAAAAGTGAACTTGTAGGCTCGCTGAATACTCAAATAAAGTGTGTGTTTTTTCCGAGTGCTATCGTATCATTCTAAACTTGCACAATGTAAACGTACCTAGGTGACGTAGTACACAAGCAGTTTTCAAATGTACACGTACCAGTATATGCCGTAGTCCACACGGACACGTACTGGTAAAAACAATTTCCCAAACGTGCACTTACCGATAAAAGCAGAAGCTCACATGTACACGAATCTTTAAAAGCAGCTAGCGTCACATACACGTAACAATAAAATCAATAGGCCACACGTATACATACATGTAGTAACAGTAGCTAACATGTACTCCTATAGCACTATCTCATACACGTACTTTACGTATACAAGCTGTAGCCAACGCGTACACGTACCGGTAAAACCAGTAACACACACATACTTCTACCCATACAAGCTGTAGCGCACACGTACTTTTACCCATACAAGCTGTAGCCCATTCGTACTTAGACCCATACAAGCTGTAGCTCACACGTACTTTTACCCATACAAGCTGTGGCCCACACGTACTTTTACCCATACAAGCTGTAGCCCACACGTACTTTTACCTATACAAGCTGTAGCCCACACGTACTTTTACCCATACAAGCTGTAGACCACACGTACTTCTACCCATACAAGCTGTGGCCCACACGTACTTTTACCCATACAAGCTGTGGCCCACACGTACTTTTACCTATAAAAGCTGTAGCCCACACGTACTTTTACCTATACAAGCTGTAGCCCACACGTACTTTTACCCATACAAGCTGTAGCCCACACGTACTTTTACTTATGCAAGCTGTAGCCCCACGTACTTTTACCCATACAAGCTGTAGACAACACGTACTTTTACCTATACAAGCTGTAGCCCACACGTACTTTTACCCATACAAGCTGTAGCCCACACGTACTTCTACCCATACAAGCTGTAGCCCACACGTACTTTTACCCATACAAGCTATGGCCCACACGTAGTTTTACCTATACAAGCTGTAGCCCACACGTACTTTTACCTATACAAGCTGTAGCCCACACGTTCTTTTACCCACACAAGCTGTAGCCCACACGTACTTTTACCCATACAAGCTGTAGCCCACACGTACCTTTACCCATACAAGCTGTAGCCCACACGTACTTCTACCCATACAAGCAGTAACCCACACGTACTTTTATCCAAACAAGCTGTAGACCACACGTACTTTTACCTATACAAGCTGTAGCCCACACGTACTTTTACCCATACAAGCTGTAGCCCACACGTACTTTTACCCATACAAGCTGTAGCCCATACGTACTTTTACCCATACAAGCTGTAGACCACACGTACTTTTACCTATACAAGCTGTAGACCACACGTACTTTTACCCATACAAGCTGTAGCCCAAGCATACTTTTACCCATACAAGCTGTAGCCCACACGTACTTTTACCCATACAAGCTGTAGACCACACGTACTTTTACCCATACAAGCTGTAGCCCAAGCATACTTTTACCCATACAAGCTGTAGCCCACACGTACTTTTACCCATACAAGCTGTAGCCCACACGTACTTTTACCTATACAAGCTGTAGCCCACACGTACTTTTACCTATACAAGCTGTAGCCCACACGTACTTTTACCCATACAAGCTGTAGCCCACACGTACTTCTACCCATACAAGCAGTAACCCACACGTACTTTTACCCATACAAGCTGTAGCCCACACGTACTTCTACCCATACAAGCAGTAACACACACGTACTTTTACCTATACAAGCTGTAGCCCACACGTACTTTTACCAATACAAGCTGTAGCCCACACGTACTTCTACCCATACAAGCAGTAACCCACACGTACTTTTACCCATACAAGCTGTAGACCACACGTACTTTTACCTATACAAGCTGTAGCCCACACGTACTTTTACCCATACAAGCTGTAGCCCACACGTACTTTTACCTATACAAGCTGTAGCCCACACGTACTTTTACCTATAAAAGCTGTAGCCAACACGTACTTTTACCCATACAAGCTGTAACTCACACGTACTTTTACCCATACAAGCAGTAGCCCACACGTACTTTTACCCATACAAGCTGTAGACCACACGTACTTTTACCTATACAAGCTGTAGCCCACACGTACTTTTACCTATACAAACTGTAGCCCACACGTACTTTTACCTATACAATCTGTAGCCCACACGTACTTTTACCCATACAAGCTGTAGCCCACACGTACTTTTACCCATACAAGCTGTAGCCCACACGTACTTCTACCCATACAAGCTGTAGCCCACACGTACTTTTACCCATACAAGCTGTAGCCAACACGTACTTTTACCCATATAAGCTGTAGCCCACACGTACTTCTACCCATACAAGCTGTGGCCCACACGTACTTTTACCCATACAAGCTGTAGCCCACACGTACTTTTACCTATACAAGCTGTAGCCCACACGTTCTTTTACCCATACAAGCTGTAGCCAACACGTACTTTTACCTATACAAGCTGTAGCCCACACGTACTTTTACCTATACAAGCTGTAGCCCACACGTTCTTATACCTATACAAGCTGTGGCCAACACGTTCTTATACCTATACAAGCTGTAGCCCACACGTACTTTTACCTATACAACCTGTAGCCAACAGGTTCTTTTACCCATACAAGCTGTAGCCCACACGTACTTTTACCCATACAAGCTGTAGCCCACAGGTACTTTTACCTATACAAGCTGTAGCCCACACGTACTTTTACCTATACAAGCTGTAGCCCACATGTACTTTTACCTATACAAGCTGTAGCCCACATGTACTTTTACCTATACAAGCTGTAGCCCACACGTACTTTTACCCATACAAGCTGTAGCCCGCAGGTACTTTTACCCATACAAGCTGTAGCCCGCAGGTACTTTTACCTATACAAGCTGTAGCCCACACGTACTTTTACCCATACAAGCTGTAGCCCACACGTACTTCTACCCATACAAGCTGTAGCCCAAACGTACTTTTACCTATACAAGCTGTAGCCAACACGTACTTTTACCCATACAAGCTGTAGCCCACACGTACTTTTACCCATACAAGCTGTAGCCCACACGTACTTTTACCCATACAAGCTGTAGCCCACACGTACTTTTACCTATACAAGCTGTAGCCCACACGTACTTTTACCCATACAAGCTGTAGCCCACATGTACTTTTACCCATACAAGCTGTAGCCAAAGCGTACTTTTACCTATACAAGCTGTAGCCCACATGTACTTTTACCTATACAAGCTGTAGCCCACATGTACTTTTACCTATACAAGCTGTAGCCCCACGTACTTTTACCCATACAAGCTGTAGCCCATACGTACTTTTACCTATACAAGCTGTAGCCCACACGTACTTCTACCTATACAAGCTGTAGACCACACGTACTTTTACCTATACAAACTGTAGCCCACAAGTACTTTTACCTATACAAGCTGTAGCCCACACGTACTTTTACCCATACAAGCTGTAGCCCAAGCGTACTTTTACCTATACAAGCTGTAGCCCACACGTACTTCTACCTATACAAGCTGTAGACCACACGTACTTTTAACTATACAAACTGTAGCCCACACGTACTTTTACCTATACAAGCTGTAGCCCACACGTACTTTTACCCATACAAGCTGTAGCCCACACGTACTTTTACCCATGCAAGCTGTAGCCAACACGTTCTTATACCTATACAAGCTGTAGCCCACACGTACTTTTACCTATACAAGCTGTAGCCCAAACGTACTTTTACCCATACAAGCTGTAGCCCACACGTACTTTTACCCATACAAGCTGTAGCCCACAGGTACTTTTACCTATACAAGCTGTAGCCCACACGTACTTTTACATATACAAGCTGTAGCCCACATGTACTTTTACCTATACAAGCTGTAGCCCACACGTACTTTTACCTATACAAGCTGTAGCCCACACGTACTTTTACCCATACAAGCTGTAGCCCGCAGGTACTTTTACCCATACAAGCTGTAGCCCGCAGGTACTTTTACCTATACAAGCTGTAGCCCACACGTACTTTTACCCATACAAGCTGTAGCCCACACGTACTTCTACCCATACAAGCTGTAGCCCACACGTACCTTTACCCATACAAGCTGTAGCCCACACGTACTTCTACCCATACAAGCAGTAACCCACACGTACTTTTACCCATACAAGCTGTAGCCAACACGTACTTTTACCTATACAAGCTGTAGCCAACACGTACTTCTACCCATACAAGCTGTAGCCCATACGTACTTTTACCCATACAAACTGTAGACCACACGTACTTTTACCTATACAAGCTGTAGACCACACGTACTTTTACCCATACAAGCTGTAGCCCAAGCATACTTTTACCCATACAAGCTGTAGCCCACACGTATTTTTACCCATACAAGCTGTAGCCCACACGTACTTCTACCCATACAAGCAGTAACCCACACGTACTTTTACCCATACAAGCTGTAGCCCACAAGTACTTCTACCCATACAAGCAGTAACCCACACGTACTTTTACCTATACAAGCTGTAGCCCACACGTACTTTTACCAATACAAGCTGTAGCCCACACGTACTTCTACCCATACAAGCAGTAACCCACACGTACTTTTACCCATACAAGCTGTAGACCACACGTACTTTTACCTATACAAGCTGTAACCCACACGTACTTTTACCCATACAAGCTGTAGCCCACACGTACTTTTACCTATACAAGCTGTAGCCCACACGTACTTTTACCTATACAAGCTGTAGCCCTCACGTACTTTTACCCATACAAGCTGTAACTCACACGTACTTTTACCCATACAAGCAGTAGCCCACACGTACTTTTACCCATACAAGCTGTAGACCACACGTACTTTTACCTATACAAGCTGTAGCCCACACGTTCTTTTACCTATACAAGCTGTAGTCCACACGTACTTTTACCTATACAAGCTGTAGCCCACACGTACTTTTACCTATACAATATGTAGCCCACACGTACTTTTACCCATACAAGCTGTAGCCCACACGTACTTTTACCCATACAAGCTGTAGCCCACACTTACTTCTACCCATACAAGCTGTAGCCCACACGTACTTTTACCCATACAAGCTGTAGCCAACACGTACTTTTACCTATACAAGCTGTAGCCCACACGTACTTCTACCTATACAAGCTGTGGCCAACACGTACTTTTACCCATACAAGCTGTAGCCCACACGTACTTTTACCTATACAAGCTGTAGCCCACACGTTCTTTTACCTATACAAGCTGTAGCCCACACGTACTTTTACCTATACAAGCTGTAGCCCACACGTTCTTATACCTATACAAGCTGTGGCCAACACGTTCTTATACCTATACAAACTGTAGCCCACACGTACTTTTACCTATACAAGCTGTAGCCAACACGTTCTTTTACCCATACAAGCTGTAGCCAACACGTACTTTTACCTATACAAGCTGTAGTCCACACGTACTTTTACCTATACAAGCTGTAGCCCACACGTTCTTATACCTATACAAGCTGTGGCCAACACGTTCTTATACCTATACAAACTGTAGCCCACACGTACTTTTACCTATACAAGCTGTAGCCAACACGTTCTTTTACCCATACAAGCTGTAGCCCACACGTACTTTTACCCATACAAGCTGTAGCCCACAGGTACTTTTACCTATACAAGCTGTAGCCCACACGTACTTTTACCTATACAAGCTGTAGCCCACACTTACTTTTACCAATACAAGCTGTAGCCCACACGTACTTCTACCCATACAAGCAGTAACCCACACGTACTTTTACCCATACAAGCAGTAACCCACACGTACTTTTACCTATACAAGCTGTAGCCCACACGTACTTTTACCCATACAAGCTGTAGACCGCAGGTACTTTTACCCATACAAACTGTAGCCCGCAGGTACTTTTACCTATACAAGCTGTAGCCCACACGTACTTTTACCCATACAAGCTGTAGCCCACACGTACTTCTACCCATACAAGCTGTAGCCCACACGTACTTTTACCTATACAAGCTGTAGCCAACACGTACTTTTACCCATACAAGCTGTAGCCCACATGTACTTTTACCCATACAAGCTGTAGCCCACACGTACTTTTACCCATACAAGCTGTAGCCCACACGTACTTTTACCTATACAAGCTGTAGCCCACACGTACTTTTACCTATACAAGCTGTAGCCCACTTGTACTTTTACCCATACAAGCTGTAGCCAAAGCGTACTTTTACCTATACAAGCTGTAGCCCACATGTACTTTTACCTATACAAGAGGTAGCCCACATGTACTTTTACCTATACAAGCTGTAGCCCCACGTACTTTTACCCATACAAGCTGTAGCCCAAGCGTACTTTTACCTATACAAGCTGTAGCCCACACGTACTTCTACCTATACAAGCTGTAGACCACACGTACTTTTACCTATACAAACTGTAGCCCACACGTACTTTTACCTATACAAGCTGTAGCCCACACGTACTTTTACCCATACAAATTGTAGCCCAAGCGTACTTTTACCTATACAAGCTGTAGCCCACACGTACTTCTACCTATACAAGCTGTAGACCACACGTACTTTTACCTATACAAACTGTAGCCCACACGTACTTTTACCTATACAAGCTGTAGCCCACACGTACTTTTACCCATACAAGCTGTAGCCCACACGTACTTTTACCCATGCAAGCTGTAGCCAACACGTTCTTATACCTATACAAGCTGTAGCCCACACGTACTTTTACCTATACAAGCTGTAGCCCACACGTACTTTTACCCATACAAGCTGTAGCCCACACGTACTTTTACCCATACAAGCTGTAGCCCACACGTACTTTTACTTATTCAAGCTGTAGCCCACACGTTCTTATACCCATACAAGCTGTAGACCAACACGTACTTTTACCCATACAAGCTGTAGACAACACGTACTTTTACCTATACAAGCTGTAGCCCACACGTACTTTTACCTATACAAGCTGTAGCCCACACGTACTTTTACCTATACAAGCTGTAGCCCCCACGCACTTTTACCCATACAAGCTGTAGCCCACACGTACTTTTACCCATACAAGCTGTAGCCCACACGTACTTCGACCTATACAAGCTGTAGCCCACTCGTAATTTTACCCATACAAGCTGTAGCCAACACGTACTTTTACCTATACAAGCTGTAGCCCACACGTACTTCTACCCATACAAGCTGTGGCCAACACGTACTTTTACCCATACAAGCTGTAGCCCACTCGTACTTTTACCTATACAAGCTGTAGCCCACACGTACTTTAACCCATACAAGCTGTAGCCAACACGTACATTTACCCATACAAGCTGTAGCCCACACGTACTTTTACCTATACAAGCTGTAGCCCACACGTTCTTATACCTATACAAGCTGTGGCCAACACGTTCTTATACCTATACAAGATGTAGCCCACAAGTACTTTTACCTATACAAGCTGTAGACAACACGTTCTTTTACCCATACAAGCTGTAGCCCACACGTACTTTTACCCATACAAGCTGTAGCCCACATGTACTTTTACCTATACATGCTGTAGCCCACACGTACTTGTACCTATACAAGCTGTAGCCCACACGTACTTCTACCCATACAAGCTGTAGCCCACACGTACTTTTACCTATACAAGCTGTAGCCAACACGTACTTTTACCCATACAAGCTGTAGCCCACACGTACTTTTACCTACACAAGCTGTAGCCCACACGTACTTTTACCTATACAAGCTGTAGCCCACACGTACTTTTACCCATACAAGCTGTAGCCCCCACGTACTTTTACCCATACAAGCTGTAGCCCACACGTACTTTTACTTATACAAGCTGTAGCCCACACGTTCTTTTACCTATACAAGCTGTAGCCCACACGTACTTTTACCCATACAAGCTGTAGCCCACAGGTACTTTTACCTATACAAGCTGTAGCCCACACGTACTTTTACCTATACAAGCTGTAGCCCACACGTACTTCTACCCATACAAGCTGTAGCCCACACGTACTTTTACCTATACAAGCTGTAGCCCACACGTACTATTACCTATACAAGCTGTAGCCCCCACGTACTTTTACCCATACAAGCTGTAGCCCAAGCGTACTTTTACCTATACAAGCTGTAGCCCACAGGTATTTCTACCTATACAAGCTGTAGCCCACACGTACTTGTATACTATACAAGCTGTAGCCCACACGTACTTTTACCTATACAAGCTGTAGCCCACACGTACATTTACCCATACAAGCTGTAGCCCACACGTACTTCTACCCATACAAGCTGTAGCCAACACGTTCTTATACCTATAGAAGCTGTAGCCCACACGTACTTTTACCTATACAAGCTGTAGCCCACACGTACTTTTACCCATACAAGCTGTAGCCCCCACGTACTTTTACCCATACAAGCTGTAGCCCACACGTACTTTTACTTATACAAGCTGTAGCCCACACGTTCTTTTACCTATACAAGCTGTAGCCCACACGTACTTTTACCTATACAAGCTGTAGCCCACACGTACTTTTACCCATACAAGCTGTAGCCCAAGCGTACTTTTACCTATACAAGCTGTAGCCCACACGTACTTTACCTATACAAGCTGTAGCCAACACGTACTTTTACCCATACAAGCTGTAGCCCACACGTACTTTTACTTATACAAGCTGTAGCCCACACGTACTTTTACTTATACAAGCTGTAGCCCACACGTACTTTTACCTATACAAGCTGTAGCCCACACGTACTTTTACCCATACAAGCTGTAGCCCACACGTACTTATACCTATGCAAGCTGTAGCCAACACGTACTTTTACCCATACAAGCTGTAGCCCACACGTACTTTTACCCATACAAGCTGTAGCCCACAAGTACTTTTACTTATACAAGCTGTAGCCCACAAGTACTTTTACCCATACAAGCTGTAGCCCACACGTACTTTTACCTATACAAGCTGTAGCCCACACGTACTTTTACCTATACAAGCTGTAACCCACACGTACTTTTACCTATACAAGCTGTAGCCCACACGTACTTTTACCTATACAAGCTGTAGCCCACACGTACTTCTACCCATACAAACAGTAACCCACACGTACTTTTACCTATACAAGCTGTAGCCAACACGTACTTCTACCTATACAAGCTGTAGCCAACACGTACTTTTACTCATATAAGCTGTAGCCCACACGTACTTCTACCCATACAAGCTGTAGCCCACACGTACTTCTACCTATACAAGCTGTAGCCCACACGTACTTTTACCTATACAAGCTGTAGCCCACACGTACTTCTACCCATACAAGCTGTAGCCCAAACGTTCTTTTACCTATACAAGCTGTAGCCCACACGTACTTTTACCTATACAAGCTGTAGCCTACACGTACTTTTACCCATACAAGCTGTAGCCCACACGTACTTTTACCTATACAAGCTGTAGCCCACACGTACTTTTACCTATACAAGCTGTAGCCCACACGTACTTTTACCTATACAAGCTGTAGCCCACACGTACTTTTACCTATACAAGCTGTAGCCCACACGTACTTTTACCCATACAAGCTGTAGCCCACAGGTACTTTTACCTATACAAGCTGTAGCCCACACGTACTTTTACCTATACAAGCTGTAGCCCACACGTACTTCTACCCATACAAGCTGTAGCCCACACGTACTTTTACCCATACAAGCTGTAGCCCACACGTACTTTTACCTATACAAGCTGTAGCCCACACGTACTTTTACCTATACAAGCTGTAGCCCACACGAACTTCTACCCATACAAGCTGTAGCCCACACGTACTTTTACCTATACAAGCTGTAGCCCCCACGTACTTTTACCCATACAAGCTGTAGCCCACACGTACTTTTACCTACACAAGCTGTAGCCCACACGTACTTTTACCTATACAAGCTGTAGCCCCCACGTACTTTTACCCATACAAGCTTTAGCCCAAGCGTACTTTTACCGATACAAGCTGTAGCCCAAGCGTACTTCTACCTATACAAGCTGTAGCCCACACGTACTTTTACCTATACAAGCTGTAGCCCACACGTACTTTTACCTATACAAGCTGTAGCCCCCACGTACTTTTACCCATACTAGCTGTAGCCCAAGCGTACTTTTACCTATACAAGCTGTAGCCCACACGTACTTCTACCTATACAAGGTGTAGCCCACACGTACTTGTATACTATACAAGCTGTAGCCCACACGTACTTTTACCTATACAAGCTGTAGCCCACACGTACTTTTACCCATACAAGCTGTAGCCCACACGTACTTCTACCCATACAAGCTGTAGCCAACACGTTCTTATACCTATAGAAGCTGTAGCCCACACGTACTTTTACCTATACAAGCTGTAGCCCACACGTACTTTTACCCATACAAGCTGTAGACCACACGTACTTTTACCCATACAAGCTGTAGCCCACACGTACTTTTACTTATACAATCTGTAGCCCACACGTTCTTATACCTATACAAGCTGTAGCCCACACGTACTTTTACCTATACAAGCTGTAGCCCACACGTACTTTTACCCATAAAAGCTGTAGCCCACACGTACTTTTACCCATACAAGCTGTAGCCCACACGTACTTTTACTTATACAAGCTGTAGCCCACACGTTCTTTTACCTATACAAGTTGTAACCCACACGTACTTTTACATATACAAGCTGTAGCCCACACGTACTTCTACCTATACAAGCTGTAGCCCAAGCGTACTTTTACCTATACAAGCTGTAGCCCACACGTACTTTACCTATACAAGCTGTAGCCAACACGTACTTTTACCCATACAAGCTGTAGCCCACACGTACTTTTACTTATACAAGCTGTAGCTTACACGTACTTTTACTTATACAAGCTGTAGCCCACACGTACTTTTACCTATACAAGCTGTAGCCCACACGTACTTTTACCTATACAAGCTGTAGCCCACACGTACTTATACCTATGCAAGCTGTAGCCAACACGTACTTTTACCCATACAAGCTGTAGCCCACACGTACTTTTACCCATACAAGCTGTAGCCCACAAGTACTTTTACTTATACAAGCTGTAGCCCACAAGTACTTTTACCCATACAAGCTGTAGCCCACACGTACTTTTATCTATACAAGCTGTAGCCCACACGCACTTTTACCTATACAAGCTGTAACCCACACGTACTTTTACCTATACAAGCTGTAGCCCACACGTACTTTTACCTATACAAGCTGTAGCCCACACGTACTTCTACCCATACAAGTTGTAGCCAACACGTACTTTTACTCATATAAGCTGTAGCCCACACGTACTTCTACCCATACAAGCTGTAGCCCACACGTACTTCTACCTATACAAGCTGTAGCCCACACGTACTTTTACCTATACAAGCTGTAGCCCACACGTACTTCTACCCATACAAGCTGTAGCCCAAACGTACTTTTACCTATACAAGCTGTAGCCCACACGTACTTTTACCTATACAAGCTGTAGCCTACACGTACTTTTACCCATACAAGCTGTAGCCCACACGTACTTTTACCTATACAAGCTGTAGCCCACACGTACTTTTACCTATACAAGCTGTAGCCCACACGTACTTTTACCCATACAAGCTGTAGCCCACACGTACTTTTACTTATACAAGCTGTAGCCCACACGTACTTTTACCTATACAAGCTGTAGCCCACACGTACTTTTACCTATACAAGCTGTAGCCCACACGTACTTTTACCTATACAAGCTGTAGCCTACACGTACTTTTACTTATACAAGCTGTAGCCCACACGTACTTTTACCTATACAAGCTGTAGCCCACACGTACTTTTACCTATACAAGCTGTAGCCCACACGTACTTTTACCCATACAAGCTGTAGCCCACACGTACTTTTACCCATACAAGCTGTAGCCCACAGGTACTTTTACCTATACAAGCTGTAGCCCACACGTACTTTTACCTATACAAGCTGTAGCCCACGCGTACTTCTTCCCATACAAGCTGTAGCCCACATGTACTTTTACCTATACAAGCTGTAGCCAACATGTACTTTTACCCATACAAGCTGTAGCCCACACGTACTTTTACCCATACAAGCTGTAGCCCACACGTACTTTTACCCATACAAGCTGTAGCCCACACGTACTTTTACCTATACAAGCTGTAGCCCACACGTACTTTTACCTATACAAGCTGTAGCCCACATGTACTTTTACCCATACAAGCTGTAGCCCAAGCGTACTTTTACCTATACAAGCTGTAGCCCACACGTACTTTTACCTATACAAGCTGTAGCCCACACGTACTTTTACCCATACAAGCTGTAGCCCACACGTACTTTTACCCATACAAGCTGTAGCCCAAGCGTACTTTTACCTATACAAGCTGTAGCCCACACGTACTTCTACATATACAACCTGTAGCCCACACGTACTTTTACCTATACAAGCTGTAGCCCACACGTGATTTTACCTATACAAGCTGTAGCCCACACGTACTTTTACCCATACAAGCTGTAGCCCACACGTACTTTTACCCATGCAAGCTGTAGCCAACACGTTCTTATACCTATACAAGCTGTAGCCCACACGTACTTTTACCTATACAAGCTGTAGCCCACACGTACTTTTACCCATACAAGCTGTAGCCCACACGTACTTTTACCCATACAAGCTGTAGCCCACACGTACTTTTACCTATACAAGCTGTAGCCCACACGTTCTTATACCCATACAAGATTTAGACCAACACGTACTTTTACCCATACAAGCTGTAGCCAACACGTACTTTTACCTATACAAGCTGTAGCCCACACGTACTTTTACCTATACAAGCTGTAGCCCACACGTACTTTTACCTATACAAGCTGTAGCCCACACGTACTTTTACCTATACAAGCTGTAGCCCACACGTACTTTTACCCATACAAGCTGTAGCCCACACGTACTTTTACCCATACAAGCTGTAGCCCACACGTACTTCGACCTATACAAGCTGTAGCCCACTCGTAATTTTACCCATACAAGCTGTAGCCAACACGTACTTTTACCTATACAAGCTGTAGCCCACACGTACTTCTACCCATACAAGCTGTGGCCAACACGTACTTTTACCCATACAATCTGTAGCCCACTCGTACTTTTACCTATACAAGCTGTAGCCCACACGTACTTATACCCATACAAGCTGTAGCCAACACGTACTTTTACCCATACAAGCTGTAGCCCACAAGTACTTTTACCTATACAAGCTGTAGCCAACACGTTCTTTTACCCATACAAGCTGTAGCCCACACGTACTTTTACCCATACAAGCTGTAGCCCACATGTACTTTTACCTATACAGGCTGTAGCCCACACGTACTTTTACCTATACAAGCTGTAGCCCACACGTTCTTATACCCATACAAGCTGTAGCCCACACGTACTTTTACCTATACAAGCTGTAGCCAACACGTACTTTTACCTATACAAGCTGTAGCCCACACGTACTTTTACCCATACAAGCTGTAGTCCACACGTACTTTTACCTATACAAGCTGTAGCCCACACGTACTTTTACCTATACAACCTGTAGCCCACACGTACTTCTACCCATACAAGCTGTAGCCCACACGTACTTTTACCTATACAAGCTGTAGCCAACACGTACTTTTACCCATACAAGCTGTAGCCCACACGTACTTTTACCTATACAAGCTGTAGCCACACGTACTTTTACCTATACAAGCTGTAGCCCACACGTACTTTTACCTATACAACCTGTAGCCCACACGTACTTCTACCCATACAAGCTGTAGCCCACACGTACTTTTACCTATACAAGCTGTAGCCAACACGTACTTTTACTCATATAAGCTGTAGCCCACACGTACTTCTACCCATACAAGCTGTAGCCCACACGTACTTCTACCTATACAAGCTGTAGCCCACACGTACTTTTACCTATACAAGCTGTAGCCCACACGTACTTTTACCTATACAAGCTGTAGCCCAAACGTACTTTTACCTATACAAGCTGTAGCCCACACGTACTTTTACCCATACAAGCTGTAGCCCACACGTACTTTTACCTATACAAGCTGTAGCCCACACGTACTTTTACCTATACAAGCTGTAGCCCACACGTACTTTTACCCATACAAGCTGTAGCCCACACGTACTTTTACTTATACAAGCTGTAGCCCACACGTACTTTTACTTATACAAGCTGTAGCCCACACGTACTTTTACCTATACAAGCTGTAGCCCACACGTACTTTTACCTATACAAGCTGTAGCCTACACGTACTTTTACCTATACAAGCTGTAGCCTACACGTACTTTTACCTATACAAGCTGTAGCCCACACGTACTTTTACCTATACAAGCTGTAGCCCACACGTACTTTTACCCATACAAGCTGTAGCCCACACGTACTTTTACCCATACAAGCTGTAGCCCACACGTACTTTTACCCATACAAGCTGTAGCCCACAGGTACTTTTACCTATACAAGCTGTAGCCCACACGTACTTTTACCTATACAAGCTGTAGCCCACGCGTACTTCTTCCCATACAAGCTGTAGCCCACATGTACTTTTACCTATACAAGCTGTAGCCAACATGTACTTTTACCCATACAAGCTGTAGCCCACACGTACTTTTACCCATACAAGCTGTAGCCCACACGTACTTTTACCCATACAAGCTGTAGCCCACACGTACTTTTACCTATACAAGCTGTAGCCCACACGTTCTTTTACCTATACAAGCTGTAGCCCACATGTACTTTTACCCATACAAGCTGTAGCCCAAGCGTACTTTTACCTATACAAGCTGTAGCCCACACGTACTTTTACCTATACAAGCTGTAGCCCACACGTACTTTTACCCATACAAGCTGTAGCCCACACGTACTTTTACCCATACAAGCTGTAGCCCAAGCGTACTTTTACCTATACAAGCTGTAGCCCACACGTACTTCTACATATACAAGCTGTAGCCCACACGTACTTTTACCTATACAAGCTGTAGCCCACACGTGATTTTACCTATACAAGCTGTAGCCCACACGTACTTTTACCCATACAAGCTGTAGCCCACATGTACTTTTACCCATGCAAGCTGTAGCCAACACGTTCTTATACCTATACAAGCTGTAGCCCACACGTACTTTTACCTATACAAGCTGTAGCCCACACGTACTTTTACCCATACAAGCTGTAGCCCACACGTACTTTTACCCATACAAGCTGTAGCCCACATGTACTTTTACTTATACAAGCTGTAGCCCACACGTTCTTATACCCATACAAGATTTAGACCAACACGTACTTTTACCCATACAAGCTGTAGACAACACGTACTTTTACCTATACAAGCTGTAGCCCACACGTACTTTTACCTATACAAGCTGTAGCCCACACGTACTTTTACCTATACAAGCTGTAGCCCACACGTACTTTTACCTATACAAGCTGTAGCCCACACGTACTTTTACCCATACAAGCTGTAGCCCACACGTACTTTTACCCATACAAGCTGTAGCCCACACGTACTTCGACCTATACAAGCTGTAGCCCACTCGTAATTTTACCCATACAAGCTGTAGCCAACACGTACTTTTACCTATACAAGCTGTAGCCCACACGTACTTTTACCCATACAAGCTGTGGCCAACACGTACTTTTACCCATACAATCTGTAGCCCACTCGTACTTTTACCTATACAAGCTGTAGCCCACACGTACTTATACCCATACAAGCTGTAGCCAACACGTACTTTTACCCATACAAGCTGTAGCCCACACGTACTTTTACCTATACAAGCTGTAGCCAACACGTTCTTTTACCCATACAAGCTGTAGCCCACACGTACTTTTACCCATACAAGCTGTAGCCCACATGTACTTTTACCTATACAGGCTGTAGCCCACACGTACTTTTACCTATACAAGCTGTAGCCCACACGTTCTTATACCCATACAAGCTGTAGCCCACACGTACTTTTACCTATACAAGCTGTAGCCAACACGTACTTTTACCTATACAAGCTGTAGCCCACACGTACTTTTACCCATACAAGCTGTAGTCCACACGTACTTTTACCTATACAAGCTGTAGCCCACACGTACTTTTACCTATACAACCTGTAGCCCACACGTACTTCTACCCATACAAGCTGTAGCCCACACGTACTTTTACCTATACAAGCTGTAGCCAACACGTACTTTTACCCATACAAGCTGTAGCCCACACGTACTTTTACCTATACAAGCTGTAGCCACACGTACTTTTACCTATACAAGCTGTAGCCCCCACGTACTTTTACCCATACAAGCTGTAGCCCAAGCGTACTTTTACCGATACAAGCTGTAGCCCAAGCGTACTTCTACCTATACAAGCTGTAGCCCACACGTACTTTTACCTATACAAACTGTAGCTCACA
This sequence comes from Mya arenaria, assembly GCF_026914265.1. Classification (NCBI taxonomy): domain Eukaryota; kingdom Metazoa; phylum Mollusca; class Bivalvia; order Myida; family Myidae; genus Mya; species Mya arenaria. The sequence continues at coordinate 32,727,573 of NC_069126.1, forward strand.
CGTACTTTTACCCATACAAGCTGTAACCCACACGTACTTTTACCCATACAAGCTGTAACCCACACGTACTTTTACCCATACAAGCTGTAACCCACACGTACTTTTACCCATACAAGCTGTAACCCACATGTACTTTTACCCATACAAGCTGTAGCCAACACGTACTTTTACCCACACAAGCTGTAACCCACACGTACTTTTACCCATACAAGCTGTAACCCACACGTACTTTTACCCATACAAGCTGTAACCCACACGTACTTTTACCCATACAAGCTGTAACCCACACGTACACGTACCGGTAAAAGCAGTGTTTCGTAGCCTCTTTATTTACATGGTATTAATTTATTGAGTTCGTTTTGTCCTATATGAAAACATGTCTTGATCTAGTAGTTATATAATACAATACAAAAAGAGCAAAACGCTTACTAAACATTCAATTTGGCCGATTTGGGGATCAAATGAAGTAATTTGATTTTGATTGAACTCCATTTGGGCATGCTGCAATGTTATCACTTTCAGTGTAAACCTTACTTAAAGCAGATCCTGGCCATTGAAAGTTGATATTTTTTTTGTTTATTTAAAAAAAAAAACGTAACAGTAAAGATAATGAGATGTAAAATGAAGTGCAGTGTTTTGAAGAACATTCTTGCTGCCGCAGATACGGACCAGTTATGACGTACCGCCTGGGCCAAAGCACTCTTTAACTCGGCAGATATTGTATAACAATATAATCATACTGTTATGAGGTACACTTTATCTGTTTAATCAAACCCACATTAATATCGAACATCAAATTGTAGTCATTCATTGATATTATATGATTTCAATGACTCATAATCACTGTAAGACTACTATTAAATGCCATTCTATATCGTTTAAGACATATCATAATATGTTGTGTTTTTGTTTTAGTGAAATATCATAATAAGCTTCACCTCATTCACACCAAAAGTAAATTTTTCACTCGTGGCTGTTCCAATCGTGAAATATAACGTTAGGTGTTCCGTTCGTGAAATATAATGCGATCTTACAGTAAAATGAAAAACACATACTCCATATGTCATTTACTAATATATGTAGATCATGAGATTCGAATAATTATATAACCCAGAGAGTTTTGAACAACATGGGACGTCATATACACATTTCTTTATCGCTCAGCAGTTGGCCGGGAACAGACACTCTTTAAACCTGCGGAATAATCCAGCGCCCTTCTTACGATAGTTTGTGATTAATGTGTCTAGATGTTTTTTTATAATCCCGTTGTTACATTCGCTGCATTAATGTTTCTAATGGAAGCGTAAAACCAAATTGCATAGCTACGTAGGTACTGAGTTTTATGTTTTATCTGTTTTAATTGAAATGAAGAAGATTTTTATTCATATTTTTTATTTAAAAATATATATTATATGATCATTTAGTGCAATAATTATAATTTTAAACATCACACAGTGATAGGTTAGAAATTGAGAGAAAATTCAGAGGAGACGTGTCTTGGAAGGAGATCTCTGCAATCTTAAAGAAGATCGTCATTCCCTCTTGTGTCTATCATGCGTGTTTTCTAAATTATGACTATGATTTTGCGCTAAAATGTTATCAAGTTCACAATTCAGATGTGATGTGTCATACTGATGTACTATTTCATGGGTTTGGTAACTTCTATTTCAATTCCGGCGAAACGATAGTATACTTCCTATTAAGCGTATCTATTAAATTGAATTGTTTACCGTGTATTATCAACGTGACCTGAAGTAGACAATTTCGGTTGCAAACAATATGATTCAAACATTTTGCAGTTAACTCATGATTTTATGTTTATCTAATAAAAACGAAAGATTCTTATCTTATTTGGACGAACTGTGTTTTTCGAAGTCGTTATAGAAACGAAACGTGTAAAGCCTAAGTGTCACTTTAAATAATAGGATTAAATAATTGGACAACAAAAAGGGATGATATAACTATGATATAGTTGCATATAATGTCTAATAAATTCCCGAGGTCAACACAATGCGAAAACGAATAGTATGGGAAATACCATCGAAATTCCAAACTGATCCACTGACTTACTATATGCTAATGAGGAAAATAAGTGGGCGGAGCATAGCATCAATGTTGTTCAGTGAAGAATGGCACTTGTACATGTTTTTGCATTCCCATTCATTAGACGTTTGATAATGTTCAAATTAACCTATGTGGTATGCATAGCATCACCACAATTGTGTACGAGGCCTAAAAAAATAAAAATAAAAAAGCCTACCTACCCTACCTATTTTTGAGAAGGATGTAACCCTAACCAAACAATTTTTTTTAGGCTCAAGTATGATGTTTTTGTAAAAAGCACTTTTGTGTATGTCGAAATAAAGTGTGGCAAATCATAAGGAGTGTTAAAACAAAGATACGTGTTGGATTAAAATTTACTTAATCGCATATTAGGCTCTGTTGTCGTTTTTAAGAAACCTATGACTAGTTTTTCATGCATGACAGTCATGTTGGCATTGTTGAATATAAATTAAATCAGTTGAGTCATTGGAGGCTTCATTGTAGTATCAATGGTGGATTACTTAAAATGCATACATTTCAAGCAGGTCGATTCTTAACGAGCGATTGAAACAGTTTGCCAACGAAAAAGTGACTTCCGTGTGAATGTAACAATTTATATATTCAGAGACAATGTTCTATCACAAAGAAATTTCCTCTATCAAATGAATAGTTTAGGAATAATTCAATATGTTTTAAGAAAATATCTTATGGACAGTTACAATGTGTTAATGCTTTTTGTGAAAGATGAAAACCATAAAACCTCTGAAAATTATTTGTATTTTGACAAATTATATGTCAAGCTTCAAATTCGAATGTTGAGATGTTTTTGTTCCTTAGATAACAACTGCTAAAATCAAACGACTTTCTGAATCATATTTCCGAGATTGAGCATAACAATTTATGTTTATTTGACAATAAAACTACGGTTTACACGTCAAAAACTAATTTTCTGAGATTTGCAAAACCCTACTTGTAAGTGGATGTATACGTGTGATGTAACCGGTATCTAGGACTTGAATACAGTTGAATGTCTACGTCATAACGGTATGATATGGCTCACGCAAGGTAGACTAATTACGATTGTATAAAAGACTTGTCGAAATGTGTTACGTCGTATATCATTGGCTTAGTGACGTACCTCTTATCAGATCAGAGCGCAATATTGAAATAAATGCTGACGTCATAACCCTTTCATATATATAATGATATATCATTATATAATATGAACACCACTTTTTCCCTTTACTTACGGCAATACAAATGGTTCAATGTAGATATATTACGTTTTCACCATATTTTATAACGCAGATGTGAGTTCCAGATGTTCAAGATCTTCTCGGCGACAAATGGCACAAACAACCACAATCAAACGGTTCAAATCATCTTATGCTTATGTTTTTCTGCTCTTAACGCTGTTTGGATTCATGTTTTACCTTTCGGACTTTATTCGTTACTCGCCTGGTATTTCCATTTACAAGTTCGACAAAGAAGGAAGGGCCAATGTTTCTGGAATTCTCAACATTTTGCCAACAGTGAACTCACCTTTGTTGCAAGATTCTTACTTTATTCAGGACAGGAAGGTAAAAGAGGTTAACTGTGCTGCAATCTTTGATGGCGATGAAAATGAAACTGCTCTAGCCGAGCGCATTGCTTCTACGGAAAATCGGACTTTTTTACAACCAGCTGATTACATGAACATGACTTCAAATTGTTCAAAGTTTATTCTTGATCGGGGATACATTACTGATCAGTTTGACAAACTGGAAAATGAATTTCCAATTGCTTTTAGTATACTCATGTTTGCTGCAATAGAACAGGCCGAACGATTATTTCGTGCTATATATCGTCCACAAAACTTTTACTGTTTTCATATAGACGCAAAAACTGACAATGACTTGTATGACGCAATGTCACGCGTGGCCGCCTGCTTTAACAACGTTCACGTGATGGATAAACGCGTGGATGTGCGATGGGGCCAAATGTCTGTGCTTGAACCGGAATTACTTTGTATGGAGTTTTTGTGGAACCGTAGTGCCAAATGGAAGTATTTTATCAACTTGACCGGTCAGGAATTTCCGCTAAAAACCAACTACGAATTAGTTCGTATTCTGCAGGCTTACAATGGTTCAAATGACATCGAAGGAACTATTAATAGGTTTGTACTCTTAACCTGGTTGGCTAATTGAATCAAAACATATTTCTCATGTTAAAATCTTATCTCTTCAATCGTTCTTGGGTTCGTTTCCTAGGCTGGAAAAAGTACCGTGTTCTAATAGAGGGGCCTTCAGCGGGTGAGATAAGCTGATAAAATTGGCTTTATTTTGTTTGCTGATTTCAGCTATTTCTTATTGTCGTTTTTATACAAGAATAATCTCTCCGTCGTTTAAGGATTTCTAAAGAATGTCCAAGCGCACTTTATCGTAAAGAGAAAATCGACATGTGGCTGAAATAAGTCATGCAGAAGGGTGAAAATACATCGGATTTTTATTAAGTAGTACCAAAATGTTCCAATTTTGAAACATAACTTCAAATTATTGGTTCACCTTAAACTGTTTAAACAAAATGTCAGTTAGGAAGTTTTATCACACTAAAAATAAAGGGTTGTCAAGAAACACAATCTTATTAACATCCAAATTCCAATTATCGCTCCATGGCACAACTTGCTAAGTAAACAGGATCAAATAGCATAACGAGTAAGGCTAACCCCAGGATATGAGATAGATACAAGCACCGATTTATACTCGCTAAACAGTTACAAAGCGCGTTTTCCAAACAGTCACTCACGAGAGGTTTTATGTGCGAGTTGTCTCTGCGCTTACAGTGCATTCTCTATACAAAACAAAACAGTTTTAGCTCCCATGAGCGACTGTAATATATACGTGAACGCAGGGCTGCTGTAGGGAATCAAACCTTACTTTTTTCTCATTCTAAATAGAGTATTGGTCTAGAAAATCGTTATGTCTAGTCTATAGTATGCGCATAATGGTAAGTTTGATAGAAATGAACCAGAAAATAAATGTTTTATACATTAGCATAAGCACATTCTGTAGGTTTGAATGGAGCGAACTTGAAAAAAATATGTATTTATCAGCCTAAACTTATTCTCTAATTGCGTCTTTATTTCTAAGTGTTCAAAAATGGACGATTGATGGGCCATGGATCAGGACATTTTATCCATTTGCTACGCTAATTTATATCGATGCCATTTTCAGAGCCAACACAAAACGATGGGCCGATGCAGGACCTCCACCACACGGCGTTGTTCCAACAAAGGGTGCCGTTCACATAATTGCAAGTCGGGGCTATGTGGATTTCGTGCTTCACGACCCAATTGCCGCTGGCATACTTTACTGGAGTAAAAAGACGGCGGTTCCTGACGAGACTTTCTTCTCGACGCTCAATCATAATCCGTCCTTAGCAGTACCGGGATCGTACAAAGGTGAATTCCGTTTGGCTGATATATAGCAGCTCCATCATAAGATAAGGGGCATTTAGCCAGTAAAGATTTGTAATTTAATTAAATAGCTATTAACAAATGAATTTTGCTTCATTTCATGTTTTAAAACTCTATCAAAAAACTGCATTCGTCTATTCCATAGACACTCTCGGTTTGTGTACGGATATATAGCCATTTACCTGATACATTTTGTACTTTCTTTCGTCAGAGGATTTGTATTTGATTTGTTTGACACTATTTATTTTTAATTTAAAACAAGGATATAACTCCTAACAAGGAAAGACGAAACATAATTTTGAGTTTCCTTCGTATCATTACAACTTGCTCTCTATATACCATCGATTAACTATATATCATATTTCTGTCTCAAACATGTTATAACTTTCAAACGCAGGCCTTGTAAATTTTGGCGGCCACCCGTCCAACAAAGCAATACAATGTTTGTTGCATTTCATGTGTTTACGTCCGCCACCTTAATTACAGAAATGAAAAGGTGTGTGCTCATGCAAAAACGACATTCCCTTAGCTCACAAGTTTGTCTTTACATTTGATAATAATAATGATAATTGTGGGTCTCTGAAAAGGGAATTAAATCGTGTGATTCATATAACGTGTCTGTGGCGTCGAATCTTTATACGGAAATCGAAAATCGGGTACCAGTATATAACATTTATACTCGTCCATGCCCTAGTATACATGTATTCCAGATTGTCTTTGTAGTAAAATATATTACTTTATTTCCGTTATTATCTTCAGTTTATTTTTTCCGTTTTCCAACAAACTGGTTAATATTTTCCCAGGTATACCTGAAACAGAAGCAATTAATTTCACCAGCAGCGGCATTAAACCATTCGTTGCTCGTTTCAAAAACTGGGGCGTCGGCAACTATAATTGGCCCTGCCACGGGATGCGTGTTCGTATGGTTTGTGTATTTGGCGTTGGTGACCTTCCTGCATTGTCACAGCGAAGAGAACTCTTTGCCAACAAGTTTTATGACACGTTTCATCCATACACGTTGGACTGTATGGAAGAATGGCATTTCAACCGAACTCGCGACCAATACCTTGGCTCTCCTGGATTGGACGTCCGTTGGTACGAAGAACTTGGCTTTGTGAAAAATAAGGTGCAGTGACACCGACACTCAAGATTTCATACCTTCAGGTTGGTGTCAGAATGTTACAAGCGTACACACATTTAATCGGCGTCGGATTGTATCTTTCTTACAAACACGACAGACGGAGAAATAAAGGCCTTCCTTGCCAGCCACAATAACTGGGGTGAATGGACAAGTCAAGGAAAGCTGATGCGCCTCATTCTCTTCTACGGAGCCCGCGACCTCACTCCATTGAAGGGCACTCAACAACTGTTCGTGAAAATGCTTCGTTAGAAGTTCCATCCCCTGGCATACGACTGCCTCGATGAATTGTTGTTCAATAGAACATGGGAAGGCCACCTTGTACAAACCTTTAATACTAACTTTGGCTTTGTGAAAAATAAAGTTGGCCGTTTACATATTGTGTGCTTTCTTCCTAAATTAATGGTTGTACAGTGCATAGGCTCGATTGCTCGATTTAAACATTTGAATGTTATTAATAACACTATTTCATCGTTATGATGTATGTGATTTTATTTTCTAAAGACAGCATTGTGGGTCTCTTCATTAGTGCCTGGTATGTCGTTCGACGCAAAATTAGTTACATGAGTGCTTGTTGTGCATGTTCCTTTAGTTTCATGTGTGTATCATCTCATAACATTATTGTTGCTACATGGTTAAAACAACTTTTTTCAATTAGATTCTAATATTCAATCGAAATTTGACAACTAACAGCAGTTATCTGTGTTATATTTGGTCAGGCATCTAAAAGGTAAACATTAGCATATCGGCATACAAATAATGACGTGTAAGCAGTTTTCAGTTTAAGACATACATATTTAATTAAGTTACCAGCAAAAGCTTCACAGTTTGTTAGATATTGGTTAAAAAGATAAACGGAAGTGTATACCTTAAACAAAACAAACATAACCGTATAAGGAAATATAAAAGGTTAAAGGTGCAATTGGTTGGCTTTTTCGCATAAAGAACGTCTACAGAATTGATACATGTTACCTATAGTTTCCACTAATATCTGCCTGGTTAGCCGGGTGTCTTGCAGGGAAAAGACGGAAGCATGTCCACCTTGTATTACAACTACTTAACCTACTAGATATCTTTTTTTCTGCTGATGTTTATCATGAACGACGGCGGCGGTAACACAAACCCATCATGATTCGACTTGCCTACACATAAGTGAGTAGAGATTGCCAAGTAGCTCAGCCTTGACCAACTTCATCCGAGACTATGTTGCAGCACTTGTTTGAACAGGGTTAACCGTATCTCATTTGCTAATTGTTTATGGTGTTTATGGATTAAGACGATTTCACTAAAACTATTTTTGGTAATGTTGAAAATGCGTTTGCAATAAAATGCCAAACGGCTTCGTGTTTGTGCATCAATTTTTCAGACAATTCAATTAATTTAGACAATTCAATAAACAATATCTTTTGTGTTATTAATTTGTCCAAAACAAATTATCTGAAGACAAGTGACTTCAGTTTGGGTCTTTGATACAAGTCTGTAAAAGAGAGTAATCATCGCAAACGCAAAATAAATACATTAATTATAGTATAATGTGATTAATTGAGCACCTCAACACTTCTAGTTGCTGTAGCACATTATGAATTATATTTACATAGTCCTTTGCTAAATTTGCTCAGCTCTCAAATATTTGAAAGGATATGTGTTTTCTGTCTGATATTTGTTTTTTACCTAAAAGAAGAACTACATAACGTTGTTCATAAGTGTTCCTTTTGATTTTTTTACAAATAAGACAGCTCGACGATTTTGCAATATCATATTGAAATACCATATCTTAAACTCAAATATAAGCGCAACTTCTGATTGCATTTCTGCGAACATAGGTCAAGGTCGATATAAACATAACAGAACATTGGAAAACAGATGTTACTCAATAACTTTATCTGTTGTGGTAACACTTATTTCAACCTCATGCAGATGTGATTTAGGTAGGAGAAAACCTGATGAAGGTCATTAAAGTATTAAGATACCAAAACACAAATTGTTAATTCTCTTAAATGTACAAATAAAAACAACTAGTTTCTTTGCATTGTGACGTTTCTTATTTCTATTAACTTCTCACATTGTTCAATGACTGAATGAATATAAGACTCTGACTGCTCACTCCTGAGCTTGCATCAGGTGAACTTTAGCAGAAAGCCGTCTGCGGGTGCTTGCTTTGGATGATTTTCTTTCTGTCTGCTTTGTGGTTACACGGCGCTTTAAGTAAATTTACAATTTACAATGACTGCATCGTACCATTGAAAAGTTTTTGCATTAGGTGCTCTGAATTGTTTCCCTCCGTCTGCAGATAAAGTTGGGATCTCTAATCATAGAAGTACTTGGGGTTTACCTTTACGTTTATTATTATTATTTGTTTTATTGATAAATTTCCAGTTAATGCATACTTTGATAAGGTTTACCTTTTCGTTTTATCTTTATTAAGGATTGTTGGGATAAGAGTGAGGTTTGTGCACATAAACTGGTTTAAACCCCCAGTAATTTTACATTTTACTGACCTTTCCAAGGCGGTACCTAACAATTCTTGATAAAGATACCTATTTATATATATATGTATAGTACGTATGCACTGTGCTGTTTGTGGAGTTTTGTGCTGTTCTTCTATGTTTCTTGTCTGTGATTTTGTGTTCTATGTCTTTTGCGTTTGCCCAGTGCCACTAAACTGGGTTTATGTTTAAACATTTTGCTACTGAGCTCGTTTCTGTAGCTTTTTTGCATAAATATTATTAAAATATGATATGATTCATTAGGTATTTATTTATTGACTACCCCGGTGAGGCTTACATTTCTAATTTTTGCATGCATCTGTAAATGTTGGGCACATGTGCGCTTGAGATCAAGCAAAAACTTTAAGTGAGTATTTTCTTAGTTTATGTCATTGACCTACCAAGGCAGTTACCCTAATATTAAGCAGCATCAATTTGTTCTTTTTTTTGTAATGTTTTTGTTCGCTTGTAACGTTTCATGCCTCACGATAAATGTCTGTTTTGTTTTAATCCTTGTGTATGGTAACATTTAAGGACACTTTCGCCCTTGTTCCCTTGTTTTATCAATGAAATACAAATTAAAGGTTAAGCGTTGCGATTTGTCTTAAGAAAGACACTTGAAAGACACTTTTGGTTCCCTTTATAAACCTTGGAATGTACAAGGGTTTTCAAACATTTATGAAAATTTGTGGGCTGTTGGATTGTGCTTTTGCAATTGATGTCCCTATAAATCATTATATTGGTAAACTCAAAACTTGATAAACAAAAGGCGAGAGATACTTCCCACTGCTTTTATATGGAGAAAGTGTAACTATATAAGGTAAAGAAATGGCTATAATGAATTCCGTTAGGGCCATCGTCAGTGAAACTTTTGATCTGAAACGTGATAGTACGATGACGAAAACTCTTAATCACGAAACTACGATAAGGAAAACGCAACAGTGCGATGATGATAACGCGAGAGTACGATAACGAACACGCAATTGCACGACAGCATAATAATAATGCGATATAATATCGTGTTTTCACCATCGCACTGTTGCGTTTTAACCATCGAATTGTGAATAAAAAAGGAAATAAAAAGAAGACCACTCATATTCAAACCTATGTATGACAACATAATCTTTGTTTTTTCGGACAAAATATGCCAAACTCTCTTTAGGCGCCTTCCCTTCATAACAATCCGTTTTACATAGGACTAGGCAGCACAACATTTTTAACTAGAAGGTCATATACCAATGTGGTCGAAATTCATATACAATGGTGGTTATTGCAAACAATTAAGGATGTATATTTACATTTTCATGGGTGACGTTGATTTTGCACAAACTTATCGCAACGTTATTTGACGAATGATTTACGACATTTTTAATATATGCAGTTCCTTTTCGCATACATTAAACACCGGTCACAGAATTATTTCCTTTATCTTAACTGTCATAACGTATATGTTCAGTTAAAAGAATATAAACAAATAGAGAAAAATGTAAATATAAGGACTGATTAAAACGGTTCCTGCGTAGATATAAATAATTAGATCCGATTTTGCAAACTTCCAAAGTTTACAAATCGCACCAAAGCGTTCATATGGCATGACTTACGAAAAATATCATTGTTAATAGTACATAGATATTATATATCAATAATTCTTATGACTCGAAATAAAAAAAAAATATACAAACTAAATAAATACATGTTTCACTAATATGTTGCATAGTTTATACTATATCGCTTATAGCGAAATTAAATAATACTCAAATATTGATAAATTAAATCTTATAAAACACTCAGCAATGAATACACGCCGATAAGGAAAAGAATGCCCGCGGACAGTCACATCATATTTATCAATAATGCACATGTTTTAACGCTCAAATCCAACATTCTTAACCATATCTTGTAACGTTAACTTACTAACGTAAACATTTTGTATTTTCGGTTAAAATAAATGCTGAAATTGTAGGACTTGATGATAATGAGATGACTTGGAAATAATGTTCTTTAAAAGCAAACGTAAGTTATGTTTCACATCTTCATTTCATTTTTGTACATATAATTAATAAACAAGACTACTCCAATTGGTTGCAATAAGGAACCGATAGGTGGTTTTGAACGAGCGTACACAAGTTATCAAATACAGGAAATAATACTTTTGAAAGGTAATGAACCAAACAAGTACAGGAAATATTACTTTTGAAAGGTATTGAACCAAACAAATACAGGAAATATTTCTTTTGGAAGGTGTTGGGTCAAACAAGGAGTTAGCAAAAAGTACAGTGGTGTTTTGTAATGCCAAGGAAACAACTTTCAAAAGACTAATAAACACGCTTGTCAACTCACACGTTAATTAGATACCATGTGTATCAATGAATATTGAAATTTATGGCTTAAATGGGCTAGACACCAGATGAAACAATTGCGAGATTAAAAGAAATTGTCAAAAATTTGCATAAAATTGACATCGTGGTGTACAACACTTTGAATCTTACTTACTGATGTATCACATCACTTACGGCACATGCAGTTTTCGCAGTTTTTGTGCATTTTTTTCAATTTGAAATTTACTATCGTTGCCCACCACGTTAATCCCATTAAGTTTAAAAATAGAATCGGTATATTTATCTGTATTTATAAACATGTGATTTAATCTATGAAACTGTTATGTCTTATTTGAACGGGGAAACCCAGATGAGACAGCAGCATGACGTTTAAGTTCGCATTGACAATTCTAGGCTTGTTTTGAGGAAATACTGCAATTGCCGATTTTGGACCATCTGGTGTCTATAGCCCTTTTAAGGTCCTAGAACGGTACCTAATAAGCAAGCTTACATTTGCATATCGTAATCTCAGCGGTGCAATTCATACAACAGATTCACAATAACGCTTGTGAATAAGGTGACCTTTTCTGTCTGTTTTATCAATCCAATATCAGTCTTCATCATAGTTAGCAAATCAAATGTCCTAAGCATGTTGCCAAAAAGGCTCACAACTAGAATAATGTTCTTTACAGCACATGATGAAAGTTTTGCGCCTTACATAGGGTCAATGACAGTGTACACCACCATTTACAAATTCCTTATTGTACATTTCATATTTTACATCAAACGTTAGATCAGTTATGCTTTATTACTCGAAAAGGATACATATAAGGGGAAAATGTGAAGTTGGGCATTTTTTAAACCCAAATGACTTCCTAAGTGAGTTTATGGACTGAAAAGAAGATTAGTTTCAGCTGTTAAACATTTTCAAAAGGTATCATTAGCTCCATTTACTGGATTTTGAAATAATGCTAAAAGGTAAAAATTAAGTTCCATTCAGAATTGTACAATTTCTTGGCCTTTGTGGCTATTTAGATGCCCAACATGTCGGTAGCTCATTAAAATGACAAAACCTGATCTAAGTTGTATCTCAAGAATCAAGAATCCGTAGTTTTTCTTCATTCATTCAGCACAGACCAGTAGGTACCCAAAATTAAACATAAACTTGACAGTGTGACCTTCACTTATTGTTCCACAGTATGCTTCGGTATTATGGTTGCACAAACGGAAACCTGGAAGAAAACCGATTAGGAAGCGTAAGAAATCGTGTGTTATGTATAATTTCAAGATCATTGTTGCAAAATTAAAATTATTTAAATATAATGATATATTGAAATCTAGGTGTATAAGAGACAAAAATAATATAAAATATTTATGTAGAAGAACAAAACAAGGAAGGAGTCACGGAACTATGTAAGTATCAAAATGAATTCATTTTTCTATCAGGTATATGTATAGTTTTCTTCAGTCATAGAAAACATTGTATCTATTTATTGATGAGGACATACAACACGACACAAACGTAGCTTGGCGTTCGGATGTAAACACTTTATTGAGATTATGTAGTCTACATGTTCTATACTGCAGGATTGTGTCTCGGGCGCCGCCGTTATTGCACAGTGGCCTGTGATAAGACATTGCTCATGTTCCGTTTATTGCTACCGTACGGTTATTTTCTTCTCTTATTGTCGTTTGGATGTATGTTCTTCCTTCTGAACTACAATCGTCACTCGCCCTGTGCTACAACTTATGCATCCGACCAGCAAGGATTTGCCAATGCGGCGGGAATTTTCCGCAATTTGCCAACAAAGCGTTCGTCATTGTCCCCGCGAGGTTTTCTCAATAAACATAAAGAGAATACCACAGTTCATTTATCGAACCATTCTTACTTATATGTTGATAAATACAGATTCGAATACGATGTGATAGAAATGGAGGGTCGTGTAAAGAGCTCTGGAAATTCTGAAAATCAGAATCACACGTTAAAGGTTGGAGGTTTGTCGAATCTTATAACCACAATGAAACATTCCGCGATATCGGACGATAAACTAGAGAGCATGGGCATTACCACTGAGGAATACTTCCTTATGGACAGAAAAGTGAAACAGGTTAATTGCGCTGCCATTTTCGATGGTGACAAAAATGAAACTGCGCTGGCAGAAGGCCTGGCTTCTACAGGAAATCGGACCTTCTTACAACCAGATGATTACATGAACATGACTTCAAATTGTTTAAAGTTTATTCTGGATAGAGGATACGTTACTGATCCATTTGACAAACTGGAAAATGAATTTCCAATTGCATATAGTATACTCATGTTTACTGCAATAGAACAGGCCGAAAGATTACTTCGTGCAATATATCGTCCGCAAAACTTTTACTGCTTCCATATAGACGCCAAAACTGGCAATGACCTGTACGAAGCGATGTTGCATGTGGCAGCGTGCTTTAACAATGTTCACGTGCTGGAAAAACGCGTGGATGTGCAATGGGGCCAAATGTCTGTCCTGAGGCCAGAACTACTTTGTATGGAGCACCTTTGGAACAGAAGCGCCAAATGGAAATATTTTATTAATCTGACCGGTCAGGAGTTTCCGCTCAAAACCAACTATGAATTAGTTCGTATTCTGCAGGCATACAATGGTTCAAACGACATCGAAGGAACAATTAAAAGGTTTGTACGCTTAGCTTTTATCAAATACCTTTTTGGACGGTCTTTGGGATGGGCAGTTTGTTTTTAGATTAAATTATTATGATGGCAAACACCTACGAAACATCGTGTCACCGATTGTTGCTTATATATATGTGTTTTTTTTATAAATTTGGACACATTTTTTAACGAAAACTTAAACGTTTTTTAGGACAATGCATATTTTTATTGCTTTCACATATCACCTCTGGTGTGCTTAGCTCCAGAGTTGTAGCCCTCATTTAAAAAACAAGAAAACGGGCTTTCGTTACGTAAAACTACACTATTATTGCTATTTCTATCATACCTGTTAATTGTATGACAACTATCAATTAAAAAAGTTTTAAAATTAGTCATTTCATTTACAAGTATCAGTTAATCAAATAATTTAAGCAAATATTCTGGTTTTGTCACGGAACGTCAAATGATACTTTGTTACGTGTGTTGTTTAGTAACTAGCATACATCTAGGTCATTCGCATTTAAGCTTTATATATATATATATATATATATATATATATATATATATATATATATATATATATATATATATATATATATATATATATATATATATATATATATATATATATATATATATATAATAAGAATGTATCAATAGAAAACAGTAAAAGAACCACAATTTGTTAAATTACAACGCCTATTTGTTTCCGTATTGCTTTCAGAGCTAATATTAACCGCTGGACCAAAGCGGGACCTCCACCACATGGCGTTGTTCCAACGAAGGGTGCCGTTCACATAATTGCAAGTCGGGGCTATGTGGATTTTGTGCTTCACGACCCCATTGCCGCTGACGTATTAAACTGGACGCAAAAGACGTCACATCCTGACGAGACTTTCTTCTCGACGCTCAATCATAATCCGTCTTTTGGAGTACCTGGATCGTACAAAGGTATATGCTCGTATATGTAATTTAATAGTTATTTAATTGAAATGTAGGTGCCGTTAAAGGAAGCAAACCAAACGATTGTTCTGGATTGCCTGTACCTGTAACATGATTTGTGTTGGCTATTTTTTTCCTTGATCCACCTGTGCCTGTTTACATGATATTGGTTTGGCTTTTTGCCTTGATCAATGTGCCTTTAATCAAGATATTGGTTTTGCTGCTTGTTTTGTCTTGGACCTGTGTATGTTACCAAGATATTGAATTGGCTGCATGTTGTTTTTTTTATCCCTGTGCCTGTAACACGATTTTGGTCTGACCATGATCCCTGTGCCTGAAACAAGATGTTGTTGAGCTATTTGTTAGGCTTAATTATGTCCCTTTGAACAATATATTGGTTGAGCCTTGATCCCTATTCTCTTTACAAGATGTTAGTTTAGCTGTTTGGTCGGTATGATCCGTATGTGCCTTTAAACAAGTTATTCGTATGAGTTGTCAGTATGGCATTGATCCATATGCATTTAAATAAGATACTGATTTTGCCCTCTATTCCAGTGCCTATAACCAGAGTTTGGTTACTCATTGACACCTGCGACTATATCAAGTATTGTTTTAACCTAAATCCCTATGTATATAACAAGATATTGGTTCTGGTGTTTGTTTGGCCTTAACCCCAGTTTCTACATACAATATATTAGTTTCCCCTTGTTCCCGGTGCCCTTAGTGACGTATTGGTTTGGCTGCTGGTTTGGCCTCCATCGCTGTATCTTTTTACAAGATATTTGGTTGGCCTTGATCCCCGTGCCTGTAACAGGCTATTGGTTCGTCTGTTTGGCATTGATCTATCTCTATAAACTATATTGGTTTGATTTTTATCCATGTGCCTTTAAAAAAGACATTTGGCCTTGATATTGGCGTCTGTAACACGCTTTTGGTTTATCTGTTTGGCTTTGATCTATGTGACTTGAAACGAGATATTGGTTTGGCCTCGAAACCTGCGCCTTTAAATAAGACATTGATACATGAAACACACTATTTAGTCGTGTGGTTTGCCATAATCGCTGTGCCCTTAAACAACATATTGGTCTGGCCTTGATCCCTGTGCAAAGATATTGATATCTGTTACACGCTATGTGTTCGTTTGGTTGACCTTGATCTCTGTGTCATCAAATAATGTATTGATTCCTTTGCCTTTTTAAAAAAAGACATTGGTTTAGCTATTTCTTTGTTTTTGATCTCTTTGCATTTAAACAAAATCTTTGTTTAGCTTTGATCGCATTGCCTTTTAACAAGATATAGGTTTCGCTGCTGGTTTTGACTTGATGCTTGTGTCTGTATCTTGTCATAAGTTTGGCCTTGATTTCATTGCCTTTAAACAAGATATTGGGTTCAATTGGCTGTTTTTCTCCCAAAAAACACACTATAACAGAACTTAACAAGTGTTATTTTTGACTGCATCGCATCCCAATATCAACAAACAGTGTTTGTTTTATGCAAAATGAAAGTAGAAGGATGAAAAGAGATGAAAATCATATAAAAAAACACTTATATATAAAAAATATTTGAATTCTCATAACAACGTAATGAAGTGACCCCAACAAATTGAAAATGGAATATCGTTTTCCCCTTGCTGTTTTATTTTGCGATTATTTGCTAAACCATATGTTGAGTCTTTGGCTTTTTGCATATATATTCTAGTTCCGATGTGTTCGTCAGAGACACACGTACGATTCAGTTCCCAACGGTCAATTAAGGCCCTAAATTGCTCCCCAACCCTAAATCGGCTGTAAAACAAGTTATCTTGCAGGCACACCGGAAACAGACGAAATTGTGAAGCCATTCTTAGCCCGCTACAAAAACTGGGCATGGAGCGGACTGAAATGCCACGGGAAGCAGGTGCATTCCATCTGCATTCATGGCGTACGCGACCTCCAGCCCATGAAAGACATAAAGCAACTGTTCGTAAACAAATTTCACCAGGGGTTTCAACCCCTCGCATACGATTGCCTCGAGGAGCTGCTCTTCAACAGAACCAGGGACGGACACCTTGGACTAAGCATCTTCGATCCAACCTTTTATGCTAGCCTTGGTTTTGTGAAGAATAGAGTTGGACCCTGAAGCCGGCTATACTAACGTTTTTATTGAAAAAATCGATCACATATCATAGAGATAAGATAATCTCAAGTTGGTTATGATAAACCTAATAACATTAGCTAATAGCTATTGTCCAACATAACATTAATCATCCAGCAACAAGCAAACAAATAGTCTAAAATCGAAATAAATGACTTTATACATGTCATTTTGACGGAAATGCAATTATCTATCAACATTTTATATTATACATTTAATCAATTTCAGTCAATTTCAAACTTCCAAATGCAATAAAACTTGTGAGAATAATTTGTCATTTTAGTAATGTGCGCTTTACGACTATTACGAGTTGAACTATAAATGTCTAGACTTTAAACACAACGTCAAGTATTTGTTTATTCAAAACAGTATCATGAATTACAACGTTTGTGCCAGTTGTATTGCTGTTTTCTAGAGCAATGCACGGATATTATGCTTTAATGCTAAATTTCATCCGAAAGAGATGAACAGAATTCTTAATTCATAAGAAATTCACCACCACCACCAACACCACCACCACCACCACCACCACTACCACTACCACTACCACTACCAGTACCACTACCACTACCACTACCACCACTACCACTACCACTACCACTACCAGTACCACTACCAGTACCACTACTATTACCAGTACTACTACCACTACCACTACCAGTACCACTACCACTAGTACTACTACCACTACCACCACTACCACTACCACTACCACTACCACTACTACTACTACTACTACTACTACTACTACTACTACTACTACTACTACTACTACTACTACTTCTACTACTACTACTACTACTACTTCTACTACTACTACTACTACCTTCCAAAACCTACAGTAAAACATGTAATTTTGCTTTATGCCCTGATGCAAACCAGTCTACATTATGTTCCCCCGACCTAGGAGTAGTCGGGTTAAAAAAATCAACTGAAATGCTCCAATCATCAATTACAATGAGACAAATAATCTTAAAACAAAAATTCTGCCTGATCATTTAACTACCTAGGAATCTACTTTATATTTACAATAATGGAGTCCTTCAAACAAAGACCTTTCTCTATAATGGTACAAACAGCTTTGTTATCAGAATACCCTTTAACCTTAGATGATGTCAAAATCGTAGAAAGAGAGTTCAAAACGCTATATACTATAACAAGCTCCCTCCATGTAGAGGACTTAAGAGTCTCACTTTGTTCACATATACCATGAACAATTGCGTTTCTAGTGTTAACCTCGTAACCTCCATATCCGGTTACACTGGCATCGGTGTAAGTGTAAATAACCATGTTAACCATCATTCAAAGTCAAAGTTCTGCAATTTATTGACTAGGCCACTCCAAGGTGGTACCTAATAATCCTTGATAAATACGCCTAGTTTTTTTATAAAGTATATATGCACTGTGTTGCTTGTGGATTTGTGTGTTGTTGTTCCATGTTTCTTGATTTTTGTTTCTATGTTCTTTGTCTTTAGCGTTTACCCTGTGCCATTAAACGGGGTGTATGTTTAAACTTTTGGTAACCAGGCATGTTTCTGTAGTTTTCCATATGACTATAGAGATTTTTCCAAAATTTGAGTTGCTCAGAACTCTCAACTTGCGAAGACAAAGTTGCAGCTGAATAAATAACTTTACTTAAATACCTGGTCAAATTCTGTGATGACAATGACAATGACAATTGCCATTGATATAATCTGGCCGACAAAACTTCCGACAGTTTTGACATGAGCGCCGCTGTGAACATTATATGCTTCTTCAATATGCGAAAGTGTATTAATGATTTTTCAATACGTCTCTGAGGTAAAGATGCGATATAATCCTGAGTGTCTAAATTGGCAACAAGATTTTCCAATTTTTGAACTTGATCCTATAAGGACTTTTCAGTTTTTGATACAAAACCAGAAGTTATCTAATCATGTTTAACAGACTGTGACATTTTCGGTACAATCAGTGTAGCTATCTCTACAACCAAATCCACTATCTAGAAAAGCGATAACCTTTTTACCCTCACTTTTTACCCTCACTGCACCATCTTGCTATCAAAGCACGTGTTACCTATATATATATATGTGCGTCCACCGCAATATTAGTATGAAAATAACATTTCGTTTTATGTTTGGTAATTAATCAAGTTTTAATAAAGACTTAAGCACACATCTTTTTCAAGGCAAAAACAACAACTTACCCAACGAAATATGTATGGTAATTCGTAACAACAATATGCCAAAACAAAACAAAAACACAATACAATTACTTTAAACAAGTGACCTCAATTGTTTAAATATAAGTAAAAACGCATTATTTAAACGCATGACAACATGAAATGGAATAATTATGTTTTGAGGATATTTTTTCTCTTCTACAAAAGTAACTAAAAAGTATTACTAAGTCTAAATATCGACAAATATAGCCCTAATGAAAATCAGTGAATCTCAAGTTAATGTCATAGTACAAAATCAAAAAGATAGGAAGCCTTCTTTGGCGTTACATCAGAACCTGTGGAGAAGACTGAGGTTTGTCAATGGCGTAGTCATAATGCGCTGACTATGACGATTGGAACTAGATCTGCAGGATCATGCGGACGCTCTGGGTTAGTCAACGTTTGCGGAATTTCAGCCGGTGCTAGTGATTGGTAGTGACAACGCTGATGTTCACACTCAAAGAGTCCGACTTGTTATCAGAATCTGCATGAATTATTGGTCGATCCGTATAGCTGATATCACTCGGTACTTGGGAGCACTCACTTTGCTTGAGTTTATAATAAGTAGCGCAAAGCTCACTCATTATCACACGATACCACGAGATATCTGTTTCTAGCCTTAAGTTTGCTTTTGTCTGAATAAAGATATACAAGGTAACCGACACGAACGTAATTCGACTGGCTTGTACACTCTCCAGTACGCTTTGATTTTTCACCGTATGCATGATGTGTGTTTTATGTTTCTGTTGGATAATGACGTCCCTGTCTGAAACTGAAAATTTATTCGTGCGTAAACTGAGATCTATGTGTCCACAGCTACCGCGAGGAGAGACCTGATTTACATAAACTTTGAGCCTAGCAACACAGATAGATAAACCTAAATTTGAGAAAGAACCCCCACCTGGTTCATTACGAACAAGTTCACTTTTAAGTTCTTTGAAACCTTTTCCAGCAACTGGATTTTTGTTGACGCTCTTCAAGCGGCCTATTTCAAGCACAATGTTAAGTCTTTGAAAAGTGTCAACTGAACTGAACTGAACTGAGCCGCAATTCCAGGTGCAAAGTCAACGTGGATAACTGCAGATGGTCCTTCTTACGGATGTAGTTATGTACATAAACACGCCAGAGTTACCCTGATAGTGTCTCTCTTTTCGTCATCTGTGATACAAGCTTTAGTGTAAGAAGTCACTGTTTCATGCAACATAAGTATTGTCTGGCAGTTACGTTTCAAGATGTCTGTTGCAAACGTTGTACCAATATACCCTGGGGGATCCTCACTCATCTGCTCTTGAACGGGTACTGAAACTTTCAGTGGTGAAGCGCACCAGTGACACTGTCACTCTCGAGTGCACTAGATATTTCAAATGCATAAAATGTATTTTCATAACAAGCTCAAGTTGATGTTTTCTACTTTTACATAACGAAATATAAGCAAATGAGTTGACAGATGGGCTCTATGCAATTTGATGCATTTCGGCTAGCAAAGTCTGAAGGTAATATGTTTGCAGAACCCACAAGATGTCTTACATTAACATGATCGCGACTGACTATAGATAGGAAAGAGGTCACCATTGGACTTGCTGATAATGCACCTCTACACAACTTTTCTACAACCTAAACACGTGGTAACATGACTGCAAGGACACTTGCTTGCTCATCAGTTTGTGTAATGTTAGCAGTGAAGTGATTGATGGGTGTAGCAATACCCGAAGCCTCTATCTCACAAGGTAGCCACGGAACTTTCATGTGGTATTTTGATGGATACTGAGAATCTAACTACTTTGGGAGTTGTCATCACACAAGCGCGTTTTTCATCGGCGATAGGCTAGAATTTTCTGTTCTTGTATTTACGGATTTCTTTGTCATTGTGATGTTCTGTATAACATGACACTCGTTCGCGTTCTTAATCGGGCCATGGTGAAGTTCAAGTCCGTTCCTGAAGTGAAAAAGTCGTTGATTTTGTAAATAATACACATCACATTCCAAACTGAAAGACTCGCGATCATTAGCGATTCCCAGAATTAAAAAGTATCAAGGCTAACCAATTGTGCAGAAGTTTGTTTGCATTTGGCAAAAATGTGGGTAATGTGCTTGCAATAAACAAAAAGTGGGTGGTTAAGGAACAAAACATCGGTCAGGAGACTTGTACAGTCGAGTAATAATCATCAAGTTAGGAATATATACATGAAAGCACAGTTACAACATGCACAGATATGCCATATTTGGCGAGAAAATACAAAAAATTATGGTAAAAATTAAAACATTTATATGTAAACATTGCACCCCCTGCCACAATCTGTTCAATAACTTTTTTATCTTTAAAGTTATGATACCAAACGAAGATGTCGATGGAAGAATATGTTATTCGCCAAATACCGGACGCATACATTTTTAAAAAAGAAATAAAGAAACAGTCCACTTTCCAGGCAAAAGTTTGTACCTAAGCCGGTACTTTTCATTCTTAATCCGCCATTTTGTTTGCCATGTAACATATTTCTCACTTAATGTTTGCATGAAACAAAATTACGTTCTCCCCCTTGAGTGTGGCTTCGATATCACCCCTAAAAGTGGAGTCGTCAGTTAATATCCAAATCTGATATGATTTTCCAGGAAGAGCAATTCACTTGTGGTTGTTCAATGCCGACTGAGCATCACTGAATATCTGCAAAGATGAGTCAGTCCAATATACCTGCTCCTGAGATTGTTTACCGGCAATCAGATCATCTATTGGAGAAATGTATGTGGAGCTATGTTGTAGAACTTCTAAAATTTTGTCGATCCGATTAAATATCGTAAGCCACGAACAGTCTCTGGAGACGAGCATGATGATAATGTATCAATGCGATGGGAGCTTGATGAAATCTGAACTCTAGGCCATATAAATCCTAGTATGTCTGTTGTCACTTTTTTAGATGGTGAAAAACGTAAGCGGCATCTTGAGAGTTGCCATTTGCGCAAAGGATCATCATCAGAGTTTGACTAACACTAAAAGTTATTGGCATTATTGGCTAAAACACCATACTGAACAAGATAACCAAGTTCTCGACACATAAGCTCTTCCAAAGCGGTCTCAGACCCTCGCATGCCTATAGCACAACGTGTATAGACACACCTACCCCTACACGGAGTAGCAACGCGACAATACTTCATGGACTGTGTGGACATAGGTGCTTGGTTAAACGCACTTGTCAAGTCACTATATTACCAATTTCCAAATCAGGTAGATAAGTTTCCAGTAGTTCATAACACAAAATCCTGCGTACGACGACATGGGGCCGTGTGAAGTCTCGAGCTGGTCCATAATGTGCCTTATTATAATTGCCAATAGAAATTGCACGTTTAGCCGGGCGTATAGCTATGTCGTTGTATGTCGTGAAAGAAATGCCAAAAAGTACCTCAAAATGTAGGTCATTAACAACAAGGGCCTCCACCTCTAAGTCACAATAACCACTAATTAAAGTTGTATGTGATTCACCAACAATATTAAATGGAGTTACGCCGTCTGCCTGTAGAGCGCTCTGATTGTGTTCTTTACTGGTGCGCCAATGTACTTTGCTAAAGATTGCTTTATCATATTGATCTCTGGTCCACTGTCTAATATTAATTGCAATGGTAAATGTAACTAGAGAGCTTTCAAATAAGGTGACTGTTCGGTGACAACAAGTCTTAAAAAAGTACAACTCGTTGATTGTGAAACGCATACCCCGTGACAGATTCTTGGACATCTGCCGTAGGTATCACCTCTTCTTCAAAATTTGTTGTGTGACGGATCTTGTCGGAAGATATGATATACTCTTTGTCTTCTTCGGTTAGAAATTTACACTTAGTCGAAAAGTCTTGTTTTTTACATAATTATTGGAACCGAGGCCGTCTTGCTTGTTTGCAAATTGGACACACTGGGCTCAGCTGGTTGCGCTTTTGGCTATGTGCATTTCTGAAAGTAAAGCGCCAAACCTTCGCATCAGCAAGAGAGTGTACCTCATCCAACACATATGTTGACATAGAGATATTTCCGGTCTAAGAGATGCCAGTGTCATAGAACGGAGCTCAGTAGCTATTTCTGTTTCACTAATGCTGGAAGTTGAGGATGAATGAGTCTGAGCCAAGTGAGGACTATGAAATTTAAAGAGTGGGACTAAGTTCCTCGTCATCAACAGGTACTTCGCCTCTGGCCTTTCTCCTGGTTCCAAATTCAAGAAAGTGGCAACCAGTTGACTGAAAACCAAAATGCAGTATTATAGCTTGCCAGATAGATGGAACTTAAACTAGTGAAATTATTTACTAATGCCTTTCGCGATATTACTGGGCAGTAGTTAGCAATCTTTTTCAACATTAACCCCAGCTGTGCAAACTTTCCAGCAGCCGTACGCCCTACTTGAACTCCTTCATCGTCATTGTTGAAGCCACGTAATGGGTGAGCAGTTGTTTTACGCTCCCTAGTTGTTCCATCGACTAAGAGCTAAGCAAAATTTGGGTCAAGTGTATTCTGTGTATTTTGTAAAATTTGTTCCAAAGCTTCGAATGATGTTATCGTTTCATGTTTGGCCAAGTGCCACTGTTTAGGTGAATTAATGTTTTGTGCAATTGTTAAGTCTCAATTGCGTTTAAACTGTCTTGCCTTTCCTTTCTTGAAATGTGTGAAAATTCCTACTGGGTTTGCAAGTAATGGAGTGAGTGTGTTAACAACCAACCGCTGCCACCACGCCAGAAAGGAATCACACGATGCAAAAAATAGCAAAAAGTAGAAGATTAACCTTGGCGAAATACCAAACAAGGGGAGCAATAAGTGTTTACTTCTAATCATGATTTACGGTGTAAGGGACAAAATAATGTACTGGCGTATGGCGCTGTGGAATTTCTAAACGGTAAAACCAAACATTTATAGAATGAACAAACACCTTTTACGTTTTACCATAAAAATCCAAAATAATCTGTATGTGTGGCATACGATGAATGTCAACCAGAAACATGAAACATCTCGGCAATACAGTCCAAAACTAAACGCAGATCTTTCAAAAAAGACGGTTTACTTGTCTCAAATCTAATATTAACCTCTTTTTACCATTATTTTGTATAGACGCACTGTTAAAGGAATTAACAAAAGGTTTACTTTGGTATTCCGATATTAAGCATCTTACAAATAAATCACCAATTGCTTCCCGAACAAAGAAAGTTTCTCTTCTAGCAGATAAATTATTTAAAAAAAAATCAACATTATTTGGCATAGAATAACATTGAATGTTATATCCACATACTATGATATCAATAACAAAGTCATTTTCTTTCAAAAAATCAACATCAATTTCTAATCGGTCTTCAAGAGGATGTTTTTTTGGCCTGGACCTTGCTCAACTGAATAAAAATTAGTAGTAAATTTGTCATTGTGAAAATCGCAATTTCTATAAATTGAATACTCTGACTTGAGCTTGCCATGTCTGATAGCGTTTGCGGAGACTGATTAGGACACTCGCGCAGAAAATGTGAAAGCTCGCCACAGTCGAAGCAGCAGCCCGTTGGTCGTCTTATGGTGTAGGGACGAAAAGTAGTGGGTGCAGGAATTGCCTGGAAAAAGGCCCTGCTCAGTACACTCGACTGGTTTTGAGGGTTTGTCTTTCTTCGCAAACTTCCCTTTACGCAAAGCACGATTAATCGCCTTAACAAATTTGGATTCATCATCGCTATCACAAGCAACTGGGTTGGAATGATATTGTTTTACAGTTTCCACACCGCACTAAGAAGTGTCTGTAATTCATTGATATGTTGTTTTAATTTGTTTGTACAACCCACCAAAATATTCTGTCCATAGTCCAATTTATTTTTCGTAATGGACCACGAGTATTATCTTCGATAATTTCAGAAATGAAATTGTATTGTTGTTTATTTCCTTCCCTATTCAAGGTCACCCCCCCCCCCAACCCCCGTTCTTCAAACGTTTTACTTTAGAGGCAACAACGACTTTTTTCTTTAAGTCCTCTCGGAAACCATTGAGCTTCTGCTATTTTGTTTTGACTTAGAAGCATCGAGGTCTGAACCACGTGCAGCTTGTATCTTCGTCCCTTCGGCGAGTATTTTCCGAACTAATTTCCATAGGGTTTATAACGAGGGTCCTATGCTGAATGACCACTATACACCAATATCGATTGACTGACCACTGGTGCATGATTACCTCAATACAAAACCCTCAGAAAATACCCGGACCAAAGAGAGATATGTTTTATACCCAAGGCCAACGAACACAAACAGTAAAATCAGAAAATAAGATAAGTATGTAGAAGAATATGCTGTATTTCCGAAGGTCTCGAGAAACGAAGTAAAGACTGCTAAAATACTTTTTAAAACAAAACTCCTAATATGGCACTTCATCTGTAATATTAACAAGAAAGTAGTAAATAAATAACTCCATTATTTTTCCCTTCAAACAAAAACTTATCTCATAACTTAAACTCGATAAATTACTTAAACCTAAAGAACATAATCCTACCCAGTAATCTTAGAAATACCGCCAAATCGTTTGCAAACAAATTACCAGAATGAGGCACTGCTACAGGATTTTCAAACTGAAATTATTATGGTTTAAAATCAAACAGGAAAAATGTATAATTTCAAACTTACGACGCCCAAATGGGAAAAAAAGAATGTTTTTTTTTTCGTAAATATGCACTTCGCATTTTTCATACATTCTCACATGGTATTGAACGTTTCGCTACATCGGTCACTTTATCTGTAATTACACAATTCAAATTAACTGATTAACTGACTAACAACCTTCGGAATTTAAGGACATGATATCCATCTTCCAAACACCTTACCCCGAGAAGAAGCTCGCCGACCATACGATTGTTTTTCACTGTATTCCCATTTTTCTGTTGTTTAGTGTTTCCTTTCACCATTTACATCCGGTTTCTTGTTGCTGTGCGTCCAGTTTGTTACAGGCAATCTGATTGCTCGATGGGAAAGTCCTTCCTGGTGGCATATTAGAAATACGATAATTAAATTTACATTTTAACATTGGGTGCCTTCCTCTCTGTTTACAAACAAATTATGAATGCAAGTACACATGACATATAAGAATGCAATAAGGCCATGCAATGGTTATGCTAAGGCGTTTATATAACTGAAAATATCGCTCATTATTTCAGTATAAGTGCGCTCAACAGATGAATGCATTTCTGATATATTGTTACAATCTTACTAATCTGAACGAAGTAAAATCGATAATCATAGTAAAGGATGCTGTTTTTCTTGGTGTTTGATTTACTAAGCACTTACATATATAGTAGGGTAATTAAAATCAAGAGAATTTCCTGTTGGTGAAGTTCAATGTCCAAGTTTAGGCATATTTGATGTCATTTTCCAATGTACTCGTCAAAAAGAGTAAGAGTGGTTTGGTGGATTACGGTGTCTGCCTCCAATCCAAGAGATGATTGGTAAACTTCAAACCTGGTAACCAATGGTACATTCCCATGACCTCTCAACATACATAGAACTGGTGGCCATCCAGGAAACAGACTTAGGCTGTTAAAAAATCAGCTTATTTTTAACGTTAAGTTCAGAAAACTGCCATTTTTCATAACTCATAAGGGTCCACCATTTCTAAATACACTAATTTCAGTTTTTTCAAAGGTTCATCTCTATACCGGAATTGAAACAAAATTTATGTATCGTATTGAGCTGCTGCTGTAATTTAAATGCTGTTTCGGCGCCACTTACAATGTCATCTGCGAACTTTAAACATATTATATCTGCTATAGCGGTGATAATTTAAATGCCTCCATTAGATGTTGAAATAACACGACAAAAAGGTGATTTGGATTTGCATATAAGAGTGTTTTGTTGTACATGAATTGTCTTGAATGTATATACATGCTATTATCATAAATGCTTAGTTTTATTAACTTAAATGTAAGTAAAAGAATTCAATACTTTCATTTGGGTGTCGTTATTTATTTTATGTAATTGGACAAATGTTTCTGTAAGATCAGTTTTAATACAGGTGGCATCTATCGTTCGCTTTGGTCCTCAATTCTACTCAGTTTTTAACACAGACACAGTAGGTACTCAGCTCGTTTTAAGCAGCTTTCAAATATTGTGGCAATAACCTGATGGAGTTTGGATTCTTTCAGTAACATCTGAACTATTATATCAGGAGCCATGAGGTAACTGCTTACATACATATACATAGTTAGTCTGTCATGCACTCTGTCATCAGCTGCCAAAATATAATATCATGTTATGTGCTAAGTTTCAAACACTAGTTGCACAACCAGCCCAAAGCTATTGTTATTGTCAGGTTAAATAATATACATATTTAATTCACTAACCACATATATAATACGATAAATAAACGATTTATGGAAACAAAGGTGATGAGAAATTACCGCATGAAAACATTTGAGCCTGGCTCAAATCAACAAAATGTACATGACGGTGTATGAACAACCATTTTTACAGCATGAGGATGTCATTTTTGTCTGACTCACTTCCAACAATGAATTATGTAGTAATTATATGCCAAATTGATCACAATCATTCAGTTAATAAATAATACATGTATGTTATGTACATTATACACAGTTTTAGTGTTTTCTTGGTTTATTGTCAAACTTAAACAGGAGGTGTCCTTTTTTGCCACATGTGTACATGATTCACCCAAACCCGCCATGCAATCGCAGTGTGACGACAGCACCTTTGCATTCTCTTCGGCAATAATCCAGGGTTTCAATGCCTTTCTACGAAGCCGCTGTGAATGGAGGACCTGATAAGAAATTATGTTAGTAAACATCTATGATATTATAACAGTTGTCACATGACCAATTTGTATGAGCCATGAGTGTATCAGCTGCATGGCGAGCTCAATTGATAAATCTTTTGATTTTCAAGCAGGGGGTCACAGGAAGGAGCTCCATGCCGGGTTCAATATTTTCATGACTTTTGCCACAATCAAGCATTTTCATAGTTAAAAAACAGTATATATATTATAATATAGTATGGTATGCATGCCAACCATGATGCAAATTAACAAACTTGCCGTTAATGTTTGTTTTTCAACAAATGTACAATAAAATCAAAATATATTTACAAAACTATTATGAATACATACATATGAGATTTCCCATAAATCACTGTTCACATATAAAAACATAAACTTCAATGTCAGAGATAACAAGAGATGTTTGTCAAACATTATGCCCCCCTGAGCGCCATGTTGTCAGGATTATATGGACAATTGAATGAAATATGCATGGACCGAAATGACAGTTGGTTTGTCACTGACATTGGATGCCGTCGAGGCAGTTTTAAGATTATGACCATTCAAAGTGTGAGGAAAGAGTGTGTTATGACCATGACCTTTGACCTCAAAATCCAGTCATCAGCTGGTCACAAAAAATCTAAATGTCAAGTTTGAGGGCCATGGTTGCAGGCAAGTTATCGCTCGAAACATTTTCGCATTCAAGGTCACTGTAAACTTGACATTTGACTCGATGACTCCTAAAATCAATAAGGGTCATCTTCTAGTCAGGCCCAACTTCCATGTCAAGTTTGTTGATCATAGGTTCAGGCATTGTTGAGATATCACAGAAGATTTGTTAACTTTTTTGCGTCCCGCTTTATGTTTCAGCTTCCCGCCATATCTTGCACTTTCAATTAGCTCAAGATTATCTATGAAATATATTTCCACTTGTTTTTATTTATGCACTGTCTTATTTGACAGCCATGATCCGTGACAAACTAGTATGTTTTGTTTATTTTAAACTGTGTGAGTCATCATTGCATAAGAGTGTCGCCGTGACGATGTCAAGGTAAATATCGCCTTCCGTTGCAAACGGTCTATTCCTGATGATATCTTAACATCCTCGGAACAGTACTCCAGATTTCTTGTCATTTTGATTCCGAATATGAAGAATAACAGGAATCCTGATAGAAGCCATACTTATA
Organism: Mya arenaria; assembly: GCF_026914265.1. Taxonomy (NCBI): domain Eukaryota; kingdom Metazoa; phylum Mollusca; class Bivalvia; order Myida; family Myidae; genus Mya; species Mya arenaria. The sequence goes on from NC_069126.1 coordinate 32,756,873, forward strand.
CCTTTTCTTTAGTTTATCGTTTTTCTTCTTGTTCAGTATGATCCGATCCCTTTTCTCCCAAAGCAACACCATTAGAAAGTCTTAATTGTTGTTCTTGCTTTCAAGGAATTGACGGTAGAATTTTCATTGATGAAACTTTCCGTGGATGTATTCCCACTGCAGCCTTAAAACAAGACCCATGATGTGTATAATTTCACGAAAAGTTATTGGGATCGCAAAAAATGGCTTGTCCACACACTTCCACATCATTTCACGGATGTATTCCCACAGATGCATTTAACAGATCTTTTGTTGAACTGACCTTATTGAATTCCCTTCTATATAGCGAGATCTAAATAGAAATGGAAGAAAAGCCATAAAAAAAATCGTGACACTATGCACTTGTGCATGGTTTTTGCGTCTCACATGTGCATACATGTGCGTGCTCTTATGAGGCCTACATATTTAAAATTAATACTTTTTGATAAACGATCGGACAAGTATAAGGTTATGGCTATACTTACTACTTCAATAACCCAATAGACTCGAGTTCTAGTGAACTCGTGTTTCACTGACCGTTCCAAGGCGGTAATCAAATCACTTTCATTTGTTTATTCATTAACTATCTTCAATGAGACGATTACCATATAATTTAACATCTATTTAGCTTTTATTGGTAATGTGACTATGTATATTCTTTTAGTTTTACATATTCACGACAGAAATTCACATCACATACATACGAAATAGAAAAAAAAATCGACCATGACTGTCTGGCAGATCGCCATTATTGGTTTTAAACTGTGTATAGAATTTCAGATGTATAACATGTAACGCTATTTTTTAACCTTAAATCACTTTCTTTAAAGAAACGTCATGAGTCGTACTTAAAAATAAACGGTCGTCTGAAAATAATGATTTTAATCGGTTCATTATTAATTGAATAGTTGAATTCTATAGAAATTTATTTCGACAATCTAACCAGATTAGAACGTTTTGGTATCTAAACAAGTTTTTTTATGATAAACTTTAATACACTAATGTTTGTGATATTTCATAACTCACTCCGAAATGTTACTATTTTATTATGACTATATTAGTCATTGGTGTATCATGTATGTATCAGCACGCGGCATTCACATGTTAATCCCTTTCTACATACGTAATCAAATTAATGTGACGCACAAACGCGTAAGCGTATCAATTTGCCTAAAGGTAATTTTTCGATGATACCCGAATCTGATTGGCAATGAAGCAGTCAACAGAAACCCGATACGCTCAATAAAATGTCACCAAATCCGGTTTTGAAATGATTTCGCCAAATCAAGTATGAATTTATTACTGATGTTGACTGACGATATACATATCAATTAGCGACTATATAAAACGAAGTTTTAGCTCAGATCATCAAAACAGTAACACTTACCATTGTAATATGGCGATAGTACACATTGTGTTAGTGGTTCTGTGCTCGGTCCTTGTCCGTGGGTCCACATTGGACAGGATAGAAGAGGAACTCGACAGTCGATCAAGCAAGCGCCTAGATGAACTCCTGGAAAACGTATTCGAGCGTCTGGAAAAGAGAAGGGAACCGGCAAGTATGTGTATTTCTATTACACCGTGTAGAAGCGTCTTTGATTTGTTGTCGTATTGATTTGATGGTCAAAGTTAAGGAACAATTTTGAAAAAAAATTGAGAGTTGAACGAATTTATTATTATTCCTATTAACCGTAAAAATGGATGTCGGATTTACATTATTACAAAATAAACTTTCAAACGAGTTTATGAAATATTACCATTGAACTTTAACCTGTTTTGCCATAAATGAACTCAATGATGAAGGCTTGACAAATTCAAGCCAATTTTAGTAACATTTATGTAAAAAAAGGATTAAATCTAAAGTATGTGAAATACACACCATTTTAAATCAATCGAGCAATTATTGTATGATTCATTATCTTTAGAGAACTAGAGACTTATGGATACATGTGTTGTGAATAGATTTTACTTGATGTCATCGTGAAAACACAAAAATGTTCTAAGTAAAAATGCAAATTATTAAAGTTACACTCTTAATCAAAATCAATACATACACATGTATAACAAACATCAATTTTGACTGATAAACCTTTAAGTACTTACTAAATAATGCATTTATGGAAACTATTAATTACTGACAACAAAATTGTAACAGTGTATTTAACAGCAGAAAGCGCAAAAATATTAAATGATTGGTGAATGCTAAAAGATTTACTATAGTCTCATAAGGTAGAAATATCGTGTTTTATTCTCATATCTTTCAAAATAAACTCGGTATCCTGCATAAGAACCTTTGTTTTTGACATTTATTCATCCTCTTTGGAATATTAAAAGAATATTATTAAATGTGATATATCTTATGTGGGAGTAAGAGTGCATCTTTAACGTTTCAGCGTCTTTCTAATTGGGGATGGTAGGCGATTTCAATAGATGCAGCTTGAAATGTAGGTTATTATCTAAGCACACTTCATTACCTTCAGTTGCAGAGGTCGAAAAGGTTGGTGCTGAAGGTATCGATTTCCTGCCCGTCAAGCCCCCTGTGCTTCAGAAGCCATGCTGTGAAAAAGGGGAGACAATTGTGGACCTCCGGGAGGGCGGCGTGTGTCACACTAACGGGGGAGCGGCGGAAGTCCTCACCAAACCAACCGGCCCAGCTTCCGACGAGAAACAGTGCAACAAGCAGGCGGTATTGAAGGTAAGTCTTGCGATCCAACTAACAAATCATGTTATTCATGAAACTGTGATGTTGTTTTTTTAAACACATTTTGCATTTCCTTTTCAAAATATATTTAACGGTATTTTTGTTTTCGCTTAACACCCTTGAGTGTGGTGATTATAGGTTGTTTTGCTATCGTACACTGTATTTATTTGTTTTAATAGTATGCCTGAATAAAAACTGTATACGTTTGAGATAGCGCACAGTCAGTGAACCTCACCGTCTTTTGATTATAACTACGAGGATTAATCGTGTTTCACAATTGAAACAAATATGAGCCGTGTTCCCCTCCCTTTTCTGTTTAACACAGGTTGCGTTTGACAAGCTTGAATCGTGCACGTGTTGTGCGAAATTCCCCGAGTGCGGTCGCCGGATGTTGCGCATCGACCTGGAGCTGTCTTCCGGTCCACGCTCCGGTTTCATGTTTAACATTGGGGACAGCAAATCAAACAACGGCTACGGTAATACCGTAGATAAAAGTCTTTGTAAAGAACCAGCGTGTATTGAAAGGTCTTATAAATAGAGAAGCTGCGAAATACAACATGTACTGCTACGTTTATCTACCCGTACACATATAAGTTGCAATTGGCGGTTAAAGTCGTTTGCGAACTCTCTATTTCAATGTCTACCGTTAGGCTTACTCATAAAACTATTCCCTCGTGGTTTTGTATACTCTATAACTGTTCAACTTGCACGAGCCTACACATACCTGTGTGACTTATGTATGCTATATTGTTCGTGTGTCTTTGAGATCGAGTACGCGTTTTAAACGTGTGGAAAGTACGCGTACCTGGATAGCGTAGCATGCAAAAAGTAGTCCACACGTACACGTGCATGTAAAAGACTGAGGTGTTTCGCAGCCGCTCGTTTTGATTATGAAATTATTTATATTACATGTACTTGTATTTTATAAAAGTGTACAAATACAATGTAAATATTTTATGAGTTTGATGTAAAACAGTATCAAACTATAATTTCTATATATTATCCTGCTATGCATGCTGTAATAATATAAATTGTTAAAATAAAAATCATGTATGGTCTTTTATTAACGTGTTTAGCTGGGGACTCCAATGACCAATTCAACGACGCTGAACTCGACGGCAGTTACCCAAACATCAAAGCGTGGGCGAGTGACAAGTGCAAGGTCAAGCCTTTGAAAACGTACGCAAACGCGCTCGTCACTAATGCTGTCAGTCACGTGACCATGTACGTCAGTAACGAGCACGTGCGGGTGACCAATGACAACGGGTTGGACGAGTACCTTTGTCATGAATGTCTGTTTGCCCTTAATGGCCAACCGGATTCAAGTCGCGGTGGAATTAACGAGGATATCTACGTGGCCCTTAACCGCGTTGTCGCGGGAGGCAGGATTGGGGTTGGGGTGTGCTCCGCGAAGCTGTCGTGGGTTTGCCCGGATTGGCACTAACATGGTCGCCTGAAAAAGTAGATTTCTTCTTTATATGAACTTTGATTCGATAACATTACATTGCGACCATTTGAATTTATAAGAACGAAAGATAAAAAGAACCGCTTTCTTTAAAGTTGAACAATTAATATATTTACTTCTTACTTAAATGTATGTTTTGTGTATGAAAAGAATTTAAAAAAAAATCTAAATAAAAAAGATTGGATTACCAAAACAACTTTCCAAATGCTGTTTTTTTATAAATGTATGGCGTCAATTATTTGATTCTTAGCCTTGATATTGAAGGATTTCTAGATTTTGAAAAAGGGGGCACTGTCACAACATAGCATAGCACTGCCACACGTGGCCCTGTTTAATGTTACTTAACAGTTTAAGAACGTTTATTTCTATGTATACATAACAGGACGTCGCTTGATTTGTTAAAGACGTACACGAAAGACAAAGCATGCAGTGAAATCACAGTGTTTTAAGCTGTAGACCTACGTTAATACCGCAAATCGAAAACAGGTATCGTCAGATCTTTTTTACTTGACATAAAAGAATTAATGCGACGGGGTAATAACAATGGAAGTTCGGTGTTATGCGGTTTAAAATAGTGGGAATTAAAAGACCACTTTATTTAAAGACGTTCATAAGACTGAAACGTTAATGTGAATTTGAAAGCAAGCCGAGTAATTTTAAATAAATCTAAGGGAGGAACAAAGAGGGATTAATAATTAGAGATAATTACGCATAAAAAAAAATATGTGTTGACTAAACATTTACTTTACCTACGAAAATAGTCAAAAGTCCTCAGCCAATATAAGTTTTTATTTAATTAACTTAACTTTAGCAATAAACTTGCGTGACAGACAGTTTACCTTCAGCAAGTAACTGTTGTTTGGTTTTAACATTTAAAACATTTTGACATAAAAAAACTCTTATGTATTTGAAACGTCTTCAAAAACACATTCTTTGTCCGAAGACAATCATCACGCTGACAAATTTCAACGTTTTGTAAAGTATATAAAGTCATAAGATTTAATGTTTAGCCATGCGTTGAAGACATAACTTTTAGAGTTCACTATTCTCTAAATCAGAAGATATAGAGGTCATTTGTTCGTATCAGTGTAAGAACGGTGTTATTTCACGAGTGTAATAGAAAAACATATTTCTACGAGTGGCTTAGCACCGATATCAACATTTTTTCTGTTTCCTTTATGCTTATTTTCGGAGATTTATTGATATTTAAAAAATGCGTACTACCATGCCACCAGGCTTCCCGTGGGACGCCCCTCACAGACAGTGACGTAGATTGGCTACGCCGACTATTTAGGTGACTTGACTATCGAGATGTCTTGGAATACAACAGAGGTGTTCGTAACTGGTGGTTCTAAAACGTACGGTGAATTATGTTAAATTACAAAAACTTTCTAGACATCAATTTTGATACATTTAAACGATTGTTGACAAACAATGACTATGTAGTCAATGTTAATGAACATTTAAAAATAATCCAGACTGGGATACCGCCCAGCAATTGACTACATCCCAAAACAAACATAATATAAAAACGTATGGTCAAAGGCAGCCACATGTCCTACCCCTATGTTTATTGAATCGACTTTGTGTTGATGTGCTTTAAAATATAATTTACAATCTCTTTTTTAAAAAATAAATTATGGTAATAACTATGTAAATGGAACTTGTATTTTTTCACATTTATTTTACAACGATTATTAAACAAGTTATGAAAATATTACATTAGTCAATCTCGTTGGCGTGAGGTTATGCGAGAGCGAGGAATTACGTTGTTTTGGAAACCGGAGTACTCGTAGGATGCCAATTCGTCCAACTTGGTGACAACAAACCAAACTCACATGGTTTATCTAGAATTATGTGTGACTCCATAACGAAAGTTTGTACTTTCAGCAAAAATATATTCAAGTACTCTATGAGTATTATACTTTGTATATTCTCTCTTTGAAACTATATCAAAGAGGATAAACTTATAATCAGAATGCATTAAAATTGTAAAGAAATACTATACAAGTGTAAATAACTATGCACACCGCCACGGAACGTAGAACGCACATTTCAATATGTAAATTGTGCTTATAATCTGGTCGAAACTGTCACCTTTATGGCAAAAACGAATCCGTCGCTTGATGGAACCGTGTCAATATTTTTCTGTGATATATTCTGTGATATACTTTGGGTAATATTATGATTTGGCATAGTCACAGACAGATGAACAGGTCGACGAAGCTTCCGTGAAACGATCATAGAATTTGTCTTCTGTGGATTAAATTAGACTAACAAGGTATCCAGCCATTCACTAAGTTTCACTAACACAGATTTCCTTTCCATTATCAAGCGCCTCATAAAATGCATTGTAAATATACGCTAATTGGTTAATAGTTGAATCATAAGGCCCGAGACCAGACAGGAAGTCAGTAAGAATATTGTTGTTGAGAATATGGTTAAATATATGTTTATAATCAGCTCTCTCAAATACTTTGCTAAGAGAATTTTGAAGAGATTTTGGACGATAGTTGCCTATTAAGTTAGATTCGGCTTTCTTTTGAATTGGACAAACATTAGCAACTTTCCAAGATTCTGGATAAAGAGAAATTGATAGTGAATAATTGGAAAGATTACAGACCGACACTACAGATAATTCTTTATTTATTGTATCTGGCCAAACAACCTTTCCAAATGTCAGAGAACGTAGTAGAGGTTCGCTTTCAGAGTGGTTAAATTGTACCATTGAGAATATTGATGAAATGTCATACGTTGGTGGAGATGGTTCGGTATTGGGTTCTTCAAGAAGTGTTTGGTTTGTGAAAAAAGTGTTCAGTGCATTTGCCTTTTCTTTATTGTTATGTATGGTTTTAGTATTGATAAGAAGGGGAGGAATTGAAGCGTAAACCGGAGTTCAAAGACATAAATTGTTTAACAGTAGACCACCAGTTCTAAGATTGTTTTTCTTTTCGAGACGTGACTTAGAGATAGTTTCAATGAGTGCCTTTATAACGTCCCTTATTTTTGAAAAAAAAGTTCTTTTTCATTGTTTGTAACTTGTTTCAAACAGAGGATAGGTTAAGTCGTTTAGCTCCTTTGTATAATCTTTTCCTATTACAAATAAATCTCTTGATCTCTGAAGTGATCCATCTTGTTTCCTGTGGTCCTATAATAACCTTTTAGCACTTTCAAGGATGTGCGAAGTGAGAGAAGAAACATAGGAATTAAGGTCATTTGTGAGAGTAGAATCCCAATCGATATCTGCAAAATGCCTTCTAAGATTATCATAATCACCTTGGTCGAGAAGCCAGAGTAAACGAGGATAAGACACAAACTCAGGTTTACAAAATTTGAAGAAAGAAAAAAAAAGAAAAAAACGTTGGGCCAAATATATCGGACTTGGTGGTCGAATAAGGGATCACCAACACCACTGAGAAGTAAGCATCTTGTAGTGTGTGGTTTTTCTTTTTGTTAAATACCAAGTCAATTATAGACGATGAGCTTCTGTAAAATTAGTTGGCTTATCAATATATTGAGTGAGACCATACTGTTGACATAATTTCAAACTTTGGGAATTAGCAATTTGAGGAGAGGCATTTGGGTTAAAGTCTCCAACAAGTATAGTATTTTATAAACCAGTATTAAAAGCAACGTCGATTGATTCCTCAATGCGCAGATCGTGCGGAGCAGTTGTGTTTGGACGTCGATAAAATAAATAAATAAAATAGGCTAATCAACAATGCGAGATTGCCTTTAGGGCTAGTTCTATGCATATACATTTGATACCCAAGGTCGCCATGGTTATCAAAGAAACGATCTTTGCGTTCCGGAGAGTGAAAAAAACGGAAACGTGTTTACACACCGAACTCTACGTGATACAGGTCACCAGAAAAGCGTCCTATCATAATATCCCCTTTATATTCTTATATGATATAACCGTGCACTTGTGCATATAATAGTATATATCTATATAAACCACTGGAAAATAGAGTTCACTGATGAACAGAAATCTGGTTCACTTTGGTTAGTAGTGTGTCACAGATACTTAGACGACTTCGTCGTAGGAGCGGGTTGATATTTTATCATGAGAGGTTATGACTTGCCGATTTGGCAAGTTTCATTATTCACTATGCTTATTTAATTTATTATTTGTGTTTTTTTAATTATGATAACACTATTTATTTGATTGCTTTTGAAATAGTATGAGACACCCTCCTTGGTCAAAACACTATATTCGGACGACCATGCGCCAATTAGGGATTTGCGTTTAACACATTGCTTACCTTCACAAAGAAGAGCACTTTTTTTCTTTCGATCTTTATTACTTGTAAGTGAAACTCCGCAATGTGAGCCATGTTTGTTTATTTACAAATGACTCACAATAAAGGGAAAATTACTTCTGTCTTCCCTAGTCATTTTGTACCTGCCAGTTTTCGATCACTTCCTAGAAGTGTGTTTCGAGACAGATTGAAATTGGATCAGGTCTAAAAAGGTGAGTCTCAAGAAAAAAAATGAGTTTCGAGGAAGACAAAGGAAGTTTCTACTTAAAAAGATAAACTTTGATTTGAAAATACACGTTTCGGGTTAAAAAAAGAAGTGAATTTCTTGTTACAAAAGTGAGTATCAATTAAGAACAAGTTAGTTTAAAGTTACAACAAGTTAGTTTCGTATGAGAAAAGTTAAAAAGCAAATGACATTTGTTATATAAATTATTAGGTCGAGAGTACACATATGAAAAGTTGTTTTAATAAAAATAGTCATTTAGACAATATAGTCCATGTTTATTTAAGTTTAACTTTTTGCTGTTCTATTGTCGCGTAAAATGCCAAAGGAACTTCCACAGTGCAAACGTGGGTTTGAAGGACCAAAGCAATAAGTATTTAAAAGTATTTTATGGAAAAGCTTATGTGTAGGTGTTTTGCGAGCTAAGCAAATTTTACTAAATACGTTTTTATTAGATTTTGTATCAAAAAGCATCTAAATCTCTAACCGTATCCAATCATAAATGACTTGTGTTGCCTTGTTGTGAATGTATCAATTTTAAAGGGGCTTGACACCATGGTCATCTAGACACCAGATGATGCAACTGCAAGAAAAAGAAAATTGTCAAAAACTTTGATAATTTTGATATTGTTGTGTACAACTTACTTATGTATCACATCTCTAAAAAAATGCATCTTTCGCAGTAATTGCGCATTTTTCCAATCCGAAATTTGCTGGAGTTGTCTACCATGCATAATCCAGTAAGTTAAAAAAAACAGCGTCGGTATATTTATCTGTACTCATCACATGATTTTCACATACTTAATATACACACTTAATGGCTTCCCGGATGAACGACGGACATTGCAAGGAAGCGGACAACTGCTGCGAAACAACGTAGATACAGATTTACATCGGTGGTAAAATTGATTTAATAATGTAATCTTTTGCAAGAGGTTAACTCTGTTGAAAAAGACAGCGAGTTGCTAAAACGAGTATTGGCAGTTTAGTGTGTGAAACGATCACATGACTTGCAAGTTGTTCGGAATACCCTTCTGTGCTTGTTTAAACTGGGTAAAACAATTATGTACTACTTTTAAACGTGGTAAGTAAGCTGAGACAGCGACCGGTTTATTGCTTTATTTTTTAATAATGTAAAATGATGTTGTATTATCGGCATCATACTAGCTCGCGTTGACAATTCTAAGCTTGTTTTGAGGAAATATTGTATTTGCCGATTGTAGGACCTGTTACATTATGTCCTAACACTCATTACAAAATGTGAAGTGTGACCAGATAGAAACGACCGAACACTACTTCTTCCACTGTCACCTATATCGCAACCAGAGACAGATTCTGTTTCAAAATTACCAATCACCTCAACCTGTAAATTTACAATCACTCTTATTCGGTAGTCCTCATTCTGATGACATAACAAACCGAAACTTATTTCGCCTCTTTCATAAGCTCATCTCAGCCTCTAAAAGGTTTTCGTAATTTATTATAAAGGCCTACTCGGGAGTGTCCCCGAAACACGAACGCAAACCAGTTCACATACCCTACTTCTTATTACCTCAATCTCTCCTGCCATCTCCTTTCTCTGCCACAAACCGGTCAAAACTCCGCATAAAGAATCTTTATACCAACTCTTATTCTCCCTTTTATCCTTTCTACCGTTTCTTTCCTATTCAAGTTAACTTCACTTATGAATAAGAAATATTTTACTGTCAACGCTATTTTTGTACATAACGATACATTTGGGATTTCCGACAACCTTACTACATGTATGTTTCTATATTGTTATAAGTTGTCTATACCATATCGATGTATAAATGATCGACAAAAATAAGGAGAGAAGTCTTAATATTAGCTCTAAGCTATTGTTTCAATCCTTTTCCCTGTATACTTGTAATATGCTGATATATTAGCAACATATGAATAAATACTGTTTGGATAGTCTAAAACATTTTGACAACAAATTAATAATGTCAAAAGACAAAACGCTTGAAAATATATTCCTTCGTAAACTCCTTACTTCACCAAAACATGCTGCAAAGGATGTATTTTTCTCGTGTATAAGATGGTATAACAAAACAAAACAAAATACAATAAACTTAGGCCTCTTTGTATTATAAAAAAAAACCTTAAACCCACAGTTATTAGGCGGTACTATCAATAAACAGCTAGTTACATTAATATCAATATCATTTTTGTGATGTTTCTTTGTCATCTAGGCTGCTGCGTTAATTGTATATAAACACTTTGTTCATAAATGTAGCAACGCGTGTGTGGATGAGTATTTATAAGCTAGTTTAGCAACTACCCTCTCCCTCCCCCAATCCCTTATGAACTCCTGTCTCGGTGATCGTTCTAAGGCGCGACATTTAGTAATAAAGGTATTTTGGATGTATGTATAACCTTAATTTGCTTTTCGTTTCTTGATGCTGTATGTTTTTCGTTAAATGTCTGTTATACCTTAACCATGTGTCTCTAAATAAGATGTTCGATAAATGTATGGCCTATGATGGGCTTATCCCCGTATTATAACCTAAATATGTATTATTAAGGAACACATAATTATGTATCATATATTTAACGAGAAAGCATTCGGAAGCATGCTCGAGTTAGACGTTTGACAGCTATATCAGGTAGATCAAGTACTCATTTAAGATTTTGCTGCGATTATCTGCCCGTACACTTACATACACGTAAATTTGTCACTGGCGTATGTTTAAAAAAATGCTCGTTGTGAAAAAAATACATATATCAAATTGATTAAGCTACTTTAGGAGACATATAGAAAATGAGTGTTTCATGCTTACCAGCTTTTTAGACAAGAAGGCCTCTGTTCCTCTGGACAAAGCGAGTCACATGTTCAAGACTATGTAAAATGAGACTATTTTTCATTGTCTTTCATTTGTTGTTCAAGTTCTGATTCCCAGAAGTCATTGCCCCCTTGGTGGTCACTTTGTCTAATATCTACTTGTAGAATTATTCAAAGGTCAACTAACTGACATGTAGTGTAGAGCTGACATACCTGTGTGGTTCCCGTGCAATTATTTCAAATAATGCTTATGTTATATTTTATGAAAGTTCATCAATATATTAAAAATACTTCACGTTTGCATAATATCATAAGATACTACAAGGTAAGCACCACTACTCCCGCCCGAACTCCCATCAAGAGTCTACCAACCGACCCCCAACCAATTCAGAAAAAGCCAAACGGTTTTGGGAGTTTGGACGAGGCTAATGTCAGAAAAATTAAAGAATCGATCATCTTGACTTTGTTGCTAGGCTCAAACATCGACATAACTTTAGCCCGCATTGGGAGTGACATTGTTACACAAATATCCTAATATAGGGTAGGCATCATAACCCTGAAAACTATGACAAAATGCACTATTCATTCTATCTACACAACTTATATTCACTTTTGTCGATCAACACCGTTTGTTTCTTTTGAATTATTTAATGGATATTTTTCACACCTGTTTAAAAAGAAAGAGCATAAGATTGTTGTCTTGGATCATTTATTGCAATCAAGCCGGTAAGAATTCTGACGATATAGCCAAATTCTTGCAATAATTTGAAGAAAGCAAAAACAATTCCTTCGACTTTCAGCTTGAACTTCAAACACTGTAAGTCAGACCTGGACATATTGAGACGACGATATTAAGAGAGGATTTCATAAACGTGACTGGTTTTGACCACTTTGCATCACTTTTGCCCCAAATTGTCAGCTTGTATTATGTTCTAATGACTGGATTAAGACAGTATGTCCCCTAATGCCCAGCGCATTGTTCTCCATTTTTTCTACTTTGTTCTTTTGTATGTTGGCCAACGGAGAGTGATCTGTCTGAATCATAAACAGCATACCAATCAAGTATTTTGGAAACATTTTTATTCCAAATACTAGTCTAACTAATACTAAGAATCCTTTTTCATTGCGGAATAGTTCCCATGCGAAAAGCTTTTTACAGGCATTTGATAGGGCACCGACAGTATTCATATTGCTGCAGAAAATCGGCCTCAACTCCCCTCGCCGAGGCATCGGTCTGCAACACAAATTCTATATCAAAATCAGGCTAAGCGTTGTGCCTTGATGATCTGGTCCTTCAAATTTCAAAGCTTTCGTATGCTTCTCTTCCCAGACTACTTTGTTTGGACAGCCTTTTTCTGTGAGGTATGTCAAAGGTGAAACAACTTCTTTGAAGGCGGAAATAAACTTGTAGTATCCTAAAAGCCCCAGGAACGACCTTATAAGTTTATTGGTTCCAGGCTGTTGAGCATCACGTATACGGGACAACTAGTCTTGATCTTTACCTACGATGCTGTTTCCATAGTTACCATAGCCAATCAGCCACTTGGTTCGGCCTACTGTGAGATACGCCTGTCGGTTGCGTTCGAACAAGACCATGAACGTAGATATCATGATGCTCTTCTATATCATATACATATTTATCAATGTCATTACGGATCCGAGCGATTTCCGCATTCATCATACTGTTGAATATCCACTGAGATCAATTGCACCTTTTCAGTTTTCACTTTGCTTCAAGCTCCAATCTTCGGTGTTTCTTTCGAAGAGTGACATATTCATAGCCTAAACTTTCTTCACTATAAAAGTATTCTGAGCACCGGCCGCTTTGCCAAACCCTCGTACGTCAGAGTTACCGTGGCTAGCTCTTTCCACAGTTAAGCCTGTGTCAGGCCTGCTATCCCAAAACTTTGACCTGAGGCCGTCTTCGTTAACATGATAGCTGATAGCGCTTGAGCACAGCCTTCTTCAAAACATGTTTATCATCGGCTTGTGACGAGCCCCAAAAGTGTCAAGAGTTTAAGACTGGGTCTGTGTCTTTTATCTACCGAGTTCTATACTCTTGGTGATAAACGGGTCGGCCGTAGGGCATTCGTGACTTTAATTTCAGTAGCCCACACAATTACACACGAACCCAAAACGTCAGGTAGTTTAGGCACTATGAAACTCCCGTGTCAGCAACCCCTGATCGACTGCAACAGGTCTAAAGCCACAGCTACCGTCCTTAGCTTGTGTTCAAACTACAATCCCTTATCGTTCTTTCGATGCCAATACCCGGAGCTACTTGGGGCTTCTATTGATCAGCTTCCAGGAGAGGATTCCTCCCGTCAATGGTCTGTGCGACTAGGAACTTCGAAAACGGGTTCACTTGCTATCTGTACTTCATGCCCGTTCTTGTAGACATGTCACTATGAGCGTATTTCCACGCTAGATCGCTATTTGTGTTAAAACTACCTGTACATGTATCAGACCTAAGCGATATAAACATAAAATGATGTATGTACCTTATCCCACTGTACAAACTGTAGAGCATGCAATAGCAATCTCAAATGTAGTGTTTAAATAGTCAAGCATCCAATATTAACTATATTTAGAACTAGAACATTTCTATTTTAAGATGTATGCAGGCAGTATATTTATACATTGTATGTCAATTATTGATACTGCTAAATGGCTTTGTACATACTAGAGAGTTGCATGATATTTTACGATTCTTTAAAACACAAGCATCACATGATTTTGAAAGAAACGAGTGTTTACTGTTATCGTATCAAGACATTTACAAATATTGTCTACATCGATCATCCACATATATGCTTCATACACAGATGTTTACTGAGAGTGAATTTTAGACTCTTGAGTATTCGTGGATAGTTTTCATGATTCATTCAGATGTTAACCTCGAGTTAAAATAAGACTCTTGTTTATTCATGGATAGTTGTCTCTCTATGTGTCACTTTATTGGTCCGATGGGCTGTTTAATGTTTTAAGTGCAATTCATAAAAGTCAGAGCATTTAAAATATTTTGAGTACAACTGAAGTTGTGATTGATTATTTTAAGTGTTTTTAAACCAATGACAATATTTCAGAAGATAGTCTTGTATGTAAATTGAAAATTCCTCGCGACTTCCATTGTCAACGGATACGTATATATAACGTATGTTGCCTTTTAATATTGTTGTAATGAAAGATGGTGCGTGCAGCACAGTGTGAATGATCTTCCCGAGATTGGTCAATGACCAATCCGAAGGAGGTCAATAGCATGCAACTGCTAACACAAGGGTGGGTGGGAACGTTCGCGAATTACTCTTTTGTCGTGGTGTGTAAGCTTATAATATACTCGCACTCGGGCATTGCCCATTCGGCGAGTGTTCCTTTAAGATTGTTAGTTATTTTAGGTTTTTGGAGCATAGTGCACAGACAGAATGTAACCCTGGACAGAGCTACCCTGATTCTTTAACGTGCACCAGTGTATAGCACTGTCACAAGGGACCTCCATTGAACGTCCCTCCTGATTAGATAACAAGATTGTAACCGTGTATTTAAAAGCAGAATGCGCAAAAAATGTTAAATGATTGGTGAATGCTAAAAGATTCATTGGGTCTACTATAGTCTACTTTAGTCTCATAAGGTATAAATACCATGCTTTAGGCTCATTTCATTCAAATTAAACTCGGTATCCTTCATAAAAAATCATTGTTTTCGCCATAAATTCAACCTTTTTGGAATATCAAAACAATATTTTTAATTGTGGTCAATCTTATTTGGGATTAAGAGAGCATCTTTAAAAATAGTTCACGTTTGCATAACTATCATAAGTTAACACAAGGTACGCACCACTATTCCAGCCTCATCTCCACACAAGTGTCTACCCACCGACCCCCAACTAATTCAGAAAATGACAAACGGTTTTGGGAGTTTGGACGAGGCCAATGTCAGAAAAATTAAAGAATCGACCATCTTGACTATGTTGTTAGGCTCAAACACCGACATAACTTTAGTCCCCATTGGGAGTGACACTGGGCAAAATTCCATTATTATACAATTATCTTATTATAGGATAAGCATCATAACCCTGAAAGTTATGACAAAATGCACTGCCTCATTGTTGTATAAAAAAAAACCAATCAAAAGAAGCATCTACTTTATCAGCTTCATTAACACGAATTCATTCTATCCACACAAGTTATATACACTTTTGTCTCTCAAACTGTTTGTTTCTTCTATATTATTCGAGGGATATTTTCAACGCCTGTTTTTAAATAGAGAAAAAGACCGTTGTCTCGGACCATTTATTACAATCAAGCCGCTAATAATTCTGACGAGATAGCCAAATTCTTACAATAGTTTGACGAAAGCAAAAACATTTCCTTCGACTTTCAGCTGGAGCTTTAAACACTGTCAGACGTGGACATATGAAGACGACGATATTCAGAGAGAATTATATTAATGAACATGACTGGTGTTGACCAATCATTGGATCATACCAAGTGGATGGGTATAATAAAACAAATTGCCAAAAAGTGACAAGCCCCCTGATGTATGCCAGCTCTAAACTACACCCTGTCAGTAAATTGACCACGTGAGAACTCTACCAGAAGATATAAGGTTCGCCAATATTTATAACTAAGAAGGTCTCATAAAATGTAAGGTATTGTAACCAAATAATCTCTTCGTAACTGTATAACCTTGCAAAATAAATGGTTAATTACTGTCGTTTGTTTCATCTAACACCTGTGCAGACACTCATCAACAAGCGTCGTCTACACATACGGATGACAAACGCTGTTTTATTGGTACCTGTGTGTCAACTGACTTTTGAAAAGGGGGTATTGTGTACTCACTGTATACGAAAGTACAGGCCAAATACTCCATATGACACTGGAACAAAACTATGCCCCAATGCCCTATTGACCCATACAAAAAATACAAAATGTCTGTTCAAAGACAGCCAAATGTCTAACCCCTATGGTTATTGAATCGACTTAGCGTTGATGTGCTTTAAAATGTATGATGCTCTCTCTTTACATACCATTTTCCTAATTGTATGCCACCTCTTTCATAAAACGTCTTGTTTGATCATTTTCGGTAAAAATCGTTTTATTGTCTGTTTAAATGGCTTCAATTATTAAGCTGAATTTCTCAAGAAACAACCAGCGCATAGTTCTCCATTTTTTTTCAACTTCACGTTCTTTTGTATGTTGGCCAACGGAACGTGATTTGTTTGAATTATAAACAGCAATCAAATATTTTTGAAACATTTTTTTTATTCCAAATACTATTCCAAAGAATCCTTTATCTATTGCGGAATAGTGCCGTTCGCATACGAAAAGTTTTTTTAAAGGCATTTGATGGGGCACCCACAGTATTCATATTGCTGCAAAAAAGCGGCCTCAACCACACTGTCCGAGGCATCGATCTGCAACTCAAATGTTACATCAAAATCTGGCTAAGATTTGTGCCATGGTGGTCAGGTCATTCAAAGTCCTTAGAGCTTCCGTATGCTTCTCTTTCCAGACTTCTTTGTTTGGCCAGTATTTTTCTGTAGGAATGTCAAAGGTGAAACCGCTTCTTTGAATTCAGAAATATTTTTTTAATATCCTAATAGCCTTAGAAACGATCATACTTGTTTATTGGTTCCAGGATGTGCAGCATCACGTATACGGGACAACTAGTCTTGATCTATTTGCTGTTTTCTATAGTTACCATAGCCAATCAGCCACATGGTTCGGCGCACTTTGAGATGTGCCTCTCGACTGCGTTCAAACAAGACCATGGACGTAGATATAAATATGCGCTTCTCATGTTTGTTTGTGACCTGATTTATCGTATACAAAGTAATACATGTCACTACGGGCCCGAGCAACTTCCGCATTATTCATACTGTTAGATATCCACTGAGATCAATTGCACCTTTTCACCGCTGGCTTCAAGCTCCAATAGTCGATGTTTCTTTCGAAGAGTGACATATTCATAGCAGAAACTTTCTGAACTATTTAAGTATTCTGAGCACCGGCCGCTTTGCCAAACCCTCATACGCCTGAGTTACCTCGACTGGCTCATTTCACAGATTAGCTGTATCAGGCCTACTAACCCTTAACTTTGACCTGAGGCCCTCTTCAGTAACATGATCGCTGAAAGAGCTTGAGCCTTCTTCAAAGTATGGTTATCATCGGCTTGTGACGAGCCCCTACAATTGCCAAAAGTTGAAAACTGGGTCTGTGCCGAGTTCTATGCTCTTGGTGGTAAATGGGTCGGCCGTAGGGTATTCGTGACTATAATTTCAGTACCTCACACCAAAACGTCAGGTAGTTTAGGCACTGTGAAAGTCCCGTGTCAGCAACCCCAGGTCGGCTGCAACAGGTCTAAAGCTATCGTCCTCAGCTTGCGTTCAAACTACAATTGCTGATCGATCTGTTGATGCCAATGCCCGGAGCGACTTGTGGCCTCCATTGCTCCGCTTCCAGTAGAGGATTCCTCCCGTCCCGTTTATAAATAGCTAAAGCATCCAATATTAACTACATTTAGAAGAAGAACATTTATATTCTAAGATATATGTGCAAGCAGTATAAGTATACATTATATGTCAATAACTAATACTGCTAAATTGATTTGTACATACTAGAATATGATATGATTCTTAAAAACACAAACATCACAAGACTTTGGAAGAAACGATTGTTTACTGTTATCGTATCAAGACATTTATATTGTCTACATCGATCATCCTCGTACTTCACTCAGATGTTTACCCACAGTGATTTTAAGACTCTTGTTTATTCATGGGTATGTGTCATGCTTCATTCAGATTTTAACCAAGAGTGAAATTTAGGCTCTTGTTTATTCATGGGTAGTTGTCATGATTCATTCAAATGTTAACATAGAGTTAACTTTAGACTCTTGTTTATTCATATGTAGTTTTCTCTCTATGTGTCACTTCAATTGGTCCGATGGGTTGTTAAATGATTTAAATGTAACTCATAAAATCATATCACAGAATATATTTTGTGTACAATTGAAGTTGTGATTGATTATTTCAAGTGTTGTCTTATTCTTTTTAAATCCAAACCAATGACAATATTTCAGAAGATAATCTTGTATGTAAATTGAAAATTCCACGCGGCTTCCATTGTCAAAAGATAGGTGTATATATATGATAGTGCCCTTCTCAAATACTGTATAAAGATGTTTGATGTTTCGTTGAGGCCGGTCGTATGGCCAGTCCGATGAGGATCACTACGGTGGGTGGGAAAGTTCCCATGACCCTTTTGTCGTGGTGCAGTGTGTAGGCTTATTTACAATCGCTTTCGAGTCATGCCCATTTAGCGAGTGCTCCGTTAAGATTGTTAGTTTTAGTTTTTTGGAGCATAGTGCACATACAGAATGTAACACTGGTTATAGCTACCCTGGTGTATATCACTGTCACACGGGACCCCCATTTAACGTCCCTCCCGTAAGACGATTAGTACTTTTGTAAGTGATGCGACGAACCGAACCTGTGACCCCTGGATTGATAGTCAAGTGTGTTTCCACTAGACCACGGATCCGCCACAACTCTTTTGTCGTTTCGCACACGTCCTTAATTATATTATAGTGTGTGTGCATCACGGGATAAATAACGTCACAAATGCTTCGTCGGAAGGCAAAACTTTGCTCCAAATGATGACCTCAAACAAAGACATTTCTTTTTCTTCACCAATTTAAATAAACAAAGGGCAATCTATGTCGCTTAAAGTGAACCGCATTCGTTGTAAAACCGGAGTTTGATTAGGTGATTAGTTTCCTCAAACACTTCGACAAACTTACATACGGCGGTGGTTTTGAGAAATGGTTTGTCAAAATGTTTTAAGAAACTAAACGCTCAATCAAACTCTTGTAAGACCATTTATGATGTAACTTATCACTATCACTTACTTACACACACTACATTATTGGGTAGTGGTCGCACGGCCAATCCCAAAACCATCTGTGCGTGATCAATTTAAGAGTAAACTGATGTCGAAAGGCTGAAATATAATACGTTTTTTGTACTGCGTTTTGATCCAGGAAGTTGTATTCGACTCGAGTGGAATTTTAAAGAATTGGATTTCACGAGGCGCAACTTCCAAATGAAATTGATTTTTGCAAAAATCCACGAGAGGTGAATACGGCATTCAGGATTAAAAAGAGTCGATGTATAACCCTTTAATTGTGTAAATTACTAGTCAAATCATTCAAAAGACACATGTTTTCATTATAAATGTAATTCTAATGACGCAATATTTTGTTTGATGATTTAGTTTTCACATCGCGGAATGAACGTTTATGATGTGACGTCAAGTAGAGCTACAATCGGAGTACCTCGGCCATTTCCAATCGAAAACAAAATGAATGCCGGTGCATTAGTTCAAGTAGTTCATAAAATGAATAATGATACTATTTATAAATTGTAGTGTTAACGTGTAACTTGTACTAATAAGTTAAAATTGATTCCCAGTAAAATGTATTATTGAATATATAATTAGGATGCCTGCGAGTTAAGTCATTAGGCTTAATTGAGTTATTAAAATTACTACGCGATGTACTTGCAGCTAGCGTAGTTTATTGTAAAGAATTCTAACAGTATAAACCGTTCATATACATCCGAGGTTGCTTTCGATGGAAAAGGGCCGAGGTGTTCCGATTGGTAGAGCAAGTGTCCTACAAATCAGCATTTGACTAGATGATGCCAAAATTCTATATGTCTATTTGACTAAGTTGCCCATTCAATGCAAATCGATGTTCAACTATGCCCTTCTTACGTAAACCATAAGTCAATCACTCACTCAATGAGTCCAAAATATCCAGGTGTGGTTTCAGACAAAAGCACATCAAGCGCCACACATTCATTTTGTGATGCTGATCATGCCTAACAATGACTATACGTTTATACAATTGCAATGCCAAACAAATCAGTACTATGTAATATTTGTAAGATGACATGAAATAAAATATACCTGATTAAGAAAGAGATCTTCTCAATCATGAGGATATTATTTCAGGTCATCTTATTGACTCAGAATACAACCTCATTCATGGACACAATGTCAGCGCAAACTCTGACGCAAGGAGTTTGTATCGGATGAGTGGCGGTTACGGCGCGGCCCTTTAAAAACGAAAACTTGGAAAAATTAAGCCTAGTACTTTATGATCTTTTTCTTTATGCAAATCTGAAATTTCAATGTCTGAAATGAAGTTTGTTTTAATATCACTTAGTTTACCCAATCAAATAATCATCAAACTTAACACAACTAAGCCTGCCCTGCAAAAGAAAGTGGGAAATAAACTAATACATATACTATTCAGTTCTATTTCATTTGTGCTACTTAATTCCATGGATCATCTATCTGGGCAGTCGTAATTTGTGAGGTCTCGTTCAACGGATGAACATAAAGGACGTTGAGTTTGCAGGTAAACGCTGTGCTCGACAGGGGAAACAACTGCGCTGACTTATGCGTAATTTTAGTATAATTTAACCGTTTTCGCATTCGGAGTACTTTCGTTGTTGTTGTTGTAGTGGAAACCAAACAAAATGTCACACTTGCAGGATACCCATAAAAGGTATATAAATTTTACTGAAATATTGACATGGTTGTTTAATCTTAGGTATATCATTTTACATAAGCGTTGTTGTTGTTTTTTGGTGGACAGCAGTCAATCGATTCTCACAATTAATAAGAAAAAGATCTAACACAATTATAAACTTTGAAACAGCAAAAAAATAAACCAAAAAAAAACAGTTATCTAAGCACTTGTCAACACAGGGGTTTTCTCCTCATGTTTTGACCTTTATATCATATATCGATTTATTTTGATGGATAACATAATACTGTATTGATTTGGTTATTCAGAATCATTTTTTTTTGTATTAGTCGTCTTATTATCTTAAAAAAATATTTTAACTGGGGTTTAACTTAGCTACAGTAGGCTTTACCTGAACATTATAAATACATTGTTTATTTCATTTTTTGTTTAGAGAAATGCAAAAGGTGTCTTCAACCCCTTGTCAAAAGATTAAATCTATTGAAGGTTAATAAAAACGAGAGAAAGTCCAGTGCATGTCAACAGTTCATGTTTAAATACATTTCACTATAATTAATTTATAGACAAAAGCTGACTTTCCAATGCATGAATGTACATCATTTTGACGTCTTTCTAAGTTTAATCACACTTCAATCTTTTCATAAATTTCCTGCAATCAAATTTGCTGGCGTCGCATGATTTTTTATCTTTAAAACTGTATATGCTTTCACAAATTATTAACCCTCACCCCGAAATTGACATTTCTTTGTTGTTCTTGTTTAATATCAATTTTAAAGTCTTACCACACTTTTTAAATTCTTGCCTTTGGTAGTAGCCTTTTAGAATGATTCGATTTTTTAATCAAATAAATGGGATTTTTTTTGTATCAAGATGAATGTTCCTTCGAATAAAGAATGTACTGGCAACACCTATGATTGAGACTTGAACTTTATACTGTTACAAAATTCCTTTCCTTTCCTTTTTTCTTTTAAAGACTATAACTTCATACTTCAGGGCAATTTAAAATAACTTGGCACAAATTTTCACCATGAAAATGTATGTGTGTCATCAGTAACACTCATGTCTGTACAATACATTAAAGGTAAAGGTTATGGGAGCTCCTGTTTTAACGTTGGAGAAGCATATTAATATTAAACACCTTTTAGATTTTCCCTTCTTCATCTGTATTCTTATCAATCAATTATTAATTTTGCACAATATCTGTTCTTGCACAAATGTTGAAAACCTGGCTTTTACCGCATTTCTACATTATTAACTGTTTTTTATCATATCTGTTAAGATGTTCTGCAATGTGGTATGTCTGTATAATGTTACATTATTGTTTTCTCTTTAATTGTAACATTGTTTTCTCTTTTCAGATGTGTACACACATCATTGGCTGTAGGCAAATTTATCTCCATGTAAGGGATTAGAAACATTTTGTAAAATGAGGCATTATTAAATTTGACATGATTTTCAATTCACAATGACCAAAAATCATTTTGCCACACTTGGTATAAAAGTCGGAGCAACTGAGGATGAAGTCAAAAAAGCCTACCGAACCCTCGCAAAGAAATTCCATCCTGACAAGAACAAGGACTCTGGTGCAGAGGAGAAGTTTAAAGAAATTGCTGGAGCTTATGAAGTCTTAAAAAATGTTGACCGTCGCGAGATACATGAAAGAGAACTCAATCGACCAAAACACTTTGAAGCAGCTACATCAAGTTATACTAAATCTGAATCGAAAGCAAGCTCGACTGCTGGTCCGTATGAATCATCATGGTCTAAGAAATTTGGACATCAGTCTGAATCAAGGTACAATGGCTCAACATTTGGGAACTTTGCTGATGAAGGCAAGGAGAGTCAATTCTTTACAAAGAAAGAGCCGAAACCTAAAGCAAAGCCCAAACAGAAAAAGAACAACTATGGAAGTAGTAACACTAGACAAAGGCGGCCCTGGTCGCACACGGCAACGCCATCGGATGACAACGATTTCTCATATGAATACTCAAGACCTCAAACACCAAAATCAAACTTTTCCTTTGCCTTCAAGTCTTTTGTGGATGACCTTGGTATGACATTTGAGACTTTTTTTATGGGAAGCCCTATGCACTCAGGATCTTTCGAGTTTTCTGCCTTTTTTGACGAGCCATTCGAGGATTTATTTGGTGGCCAAGGTATGTTCATTATAAATACTATGTTGCATTGTGGTACAAGTGTGAGTTGCTAACATATGTTAAGGAAATGAGAATTCTATAATTCTTTATCTTGTTTCAATTCACTTTTTCATAACATTTTAAACTTACTAGTAATACCTTAGATTCATGTTTAATGTACTTTCACAGAGAGGTTACAAAAATTAAATACTACAAGTAAGTATGAGCTACTTTTTGTGCACTACGTTATCAAGATATGTGAGCATTGGGCAAGTTTAGAATGATATGTACAGCAGCATGAAGAAAGTGATTTATGCGAGTATTTAAAAGTTACAAGTTTGAAGTGAAATCTGCACATGTCAATAAGTTTTAAACTGAACTTTGACATGTATGTGAAGCTTTATCATCATGTACAAGTCGACATAATCACAACCTCTGATAGCTTTTTATTGTATTGCTTGTATCATGCATGCACATAATGACAGCTACATTGGAATGCCAGTGGATTCAGTTTATTGGGTATGCAGCATTTCCTTTAAATGTATCCCCATTTATTATAACTGTGTGTGCATGTTGTTTGTTGTGGTCCACAGGATCATTCAACACCCCCCGCCAACAACGCCCCAGGAAGCGCAATGTTGCACCTGAAAGATCTGTACCTGACCCCGAATCCAACGGAATCGACCCTGAGTACATGTTCTCCTCCCCCGGACCTCAGCCCAGGGCACAGAATGGTTTCCATGACAACTCACGCACCCATACTCGCACCACTTATCATGATAACCCTTTCGGGTATGATGAGAAATCGGACAGGCACAATGACTCAGATGATGGTAGGTGCATGGCTGACATGTTTAGGTAACAAGGTGAACAGGATGTGCATTGTTATAGCCATTATTCGGTTTATATTCCCCATCCGAAGTATTTTGTTTTTTGCTATATTGAATAAAATTCCCAATCCAGGGCTTTTTCTTTAGTACCCACGGTTCCGACTATCGGACCCATTCCCAAAGCAAAATATAAGATATTTTTCCCAATCTTCAGAAAAAATCCCAATCCAAAAAAAAAAATGTTTCACTTGCATGTATGAATTGATTTCTGTCAATTGCACTTCGTCTTTTGAATGCCGCTAAATATCTAACTAGTAATTTTGCATGTATTAATCTATGTAAGTAAGCATTTATGACTGTGGAAATTTCATTTATAAAAGACAATAACCTTATTTATACAATAAAACAAACATGTATAGATCCTTATTCAGGAAAAAAATGCATTTTCTGCCTGTTAAAAAGCAAAGAATTTTTAAAACAATTAAAAACTCATTGTGTGATATTACAAAAAATATTTATTTATGTAGTCTAATGCATTTACATTCTCCAATAGCACCTTATTCCTAGGTTTCTATGATTCTTATCATGAAAAAATTATCCAGACATTATAACTTATCATACCAGATATGCTTTAGCAACAGGTATCTGAAGATTTCCATGGATAAATATCAGAATCAGCCCATGATAATCAAAACATCTCTGACAATTTCTGATATATCTGAAGTGTAACTGTATAAAAAAGTAATAAAGATACATAATTTGAGGTTATGGTATTTTCTACAGATATCTTTTGATATGATTAACAGACCTCCAATGTTTCATTCAAATATATTCATAAAGTTATCATTAACTGTAAACAGCATGCGAAAAAGATTTGAAATTCTTCAAATAATCTTTGAAAAAATGCATACACTGAAAAAAATCAAATCTGTCACTTAGCAAATTCTGATTAACTTAATTTAATAGGGCATTTCTTCAGATTTATATATATATATAGGTGCAATACATGTACCTCATTAGTTTTTATAAGTGAAAACATAATTAAAGTTACCGTAAATGACTGGGTATTAGACACACTTTTTTCCCTCAGATTTTGATTTTCCAGTCAGATCAATTCTGTGAGCAAAAGCTTAAAACAATCATTTCATTGTAATTCATATGACATGGTTTTAAATGGTTGATAAAAATAATGTTGAATTATAGCTGGATACACACACCGAGAAATTCTTAAAATATACTTTCACCTTTTCTCATTTTATTCTGTTTTACTACATAAAAAAAATAACTTATGTAAAGACCAAATGACGTTATTCCTGAAATGGCATAAATTGGCTCAAATTGAGGTAATTTTCCAATTAAGTATTATTTAAGCAATTTTTGGCTGAAATATATATTTGAATAAGTATGTCAACACCAAAAATAGATATATTTCATCATAAACTATTTGTAATCTCAGCCCACTCAATGAAATACATTGCCAGATCTTACTCTGAAACAAACAAATATCCTCTATTTCTCATCTTTTGCTGACTGACAGCATTTGTTTAAATTTATCAGTCTTATTTAATTTTTACTCCCTTTTTAGAATATTTGCATGAACAATAGTAAAAAACTGAAAGATTAATATGTATAAAATAGATGTAAATGTAATTAGTAGATGAACTGTATAATGATTTTGAAGGTTTTTACAGTGTACATTACTGGTAAGTTTATAAGTGTGCAAGGTCCAGTCAGTTTTAACAAAATAAATTGAAAGTCAACCTTGTTGTAATGTATTAGACTTAATAATATATGGTTCTAACACTCTAACAACAACTAATGAAACTGTAAACAAATATTTAATTCCATTTAACTGACAAAATGTTTTGCATATGGCCTGTCTTAAAAACATATTTTTGTATAAAATGTACAGAAAACTGGTTTGATATCTTTATGTCCAGAGAGTGATGAAACCACACCCCAGCCCCGAACAGGTTCAAAGTTGAAAAATAATTGTTCTTAAAGGGACTCGCTCATGTTTTGGGACCAAAAATAAGTTTCCCAGTTAATGCATCTGAAGGCACTTATTTTATCATCATTTTACATGTTATATCTAAATTACAGAAAAAATACAATTATAGTATAAACTGGTTTTGGTGCAAACCCACGCCAAGGTCAAGATAAAATGAGAAAACCAGCGCCTTGACCACAACGCTACCATGACTTATAAAAAGGTTTTGGATATTTTGACCTTTTAACAATTCATTGATGACATCACATGATTATGTCAATCTGTTTAAACCAATCACGAAATTACAAAGCCATTTTTAGTTGCCATTTACGCTATTAATGCTAATGAAAATTGTGGTCTTCAAAGCAAATATTTCAGCAGATATCAACGTTCGCTGAGGCCGCCAGTTCCAGCTTTTAGTATCTTAGTTTTTACACTCCTAATGATTTGCCACTCTTTAATTTGTTGTACAAATATAGGTGCATTTTACAAAAAACATGAGTGTGTCCCTATAAAACACTATTGCTTTGGATGTTCAAAGTTTTAATTTGAAGTTTTCCTCAAGTTTCAATGTTTGTTCAGTTTTATATGTTATATTGATATAACCCCAGTAATAGATCTCCTAAAATATCGTTTACATTTTAAGCCACAATATTTTTTAAAAAATAAGTCCAAAGTCATGCATGTCATAGAAAATTGTAAGTAGAATTTAATTTAATTTTTATGAGACAATTCAGTTGTTTACAGTTAACCTTTTGATATTTTTATTTAGTTATATTGATAGCTATTATTCCAAACATTTTTTAATTATACTGGTATAACGATTAAAGGGTATGATTTAAATACTTTTCATTTACTGCTTAGCTTTGATTATAATGAGGATAATTGTACATTTTCAGACATGGACAGTCGACTGTTCAAGTGCTCATACTGTGAAAAGAGGCTGCCATTTAGTCAACTGGTGACTATGATTATATTACATATTTGCCAATTGCCATTTTTATTAATTGCTTTTTGGGCCAGTTTTTATGTGCTATAATTGCCATTTCTACTTTTTCATTAGAAAACTGTCATTGGATCTGTCATCATCAGAATTTTATTGGTTTACTGAGTCACTGATTTCAAAACTATACCAATATACCGAAATTCATCAATTCATAAAAAAAGTGATATATATTCTTTATGTTGTCCCGAGGGTAATTTAAATTTTTAACATTTGAAATGATCATCTGAAGTATATACCACAATAAAAACAAATCTTGAGACGCATTAGGTACAGAAGTAAATGCTTTTACGATTTCATGATCGTGAAAATGTATTTGGAGAAAACAAAACAATAATATAAATTATATTATTTAGAATTTAACTGGTTGTGCTACTTACTTAACAATTGAAAACAATTATTGTTATAGGAGTTATTATCATAAAATTACTTGACTGAACATGATTAAAAGCAGTAATATACATGATGCCTAATTGGATGAAAACGACCCTCAATACTTACCAGCTTTGTTTTACAAAATATTATATTAAATTTAAATCCACCTGCATTTGTTGGTCCAGGGTTATCATGTGACTAGTAAATCTTTCCATTGGTTTAATAGTCATGAATATTAATTTCAGGGTGGCTTGGCTACATGTCAATTGTGAAAAATTTCTACTTTAGTCTTTGTACAGAAAAACTAGACCAGTGTTTAAGAAATAAGAAATAAGATTATGTTGACAATAATCCTTGCAATGCTATTCAGGTTTTAAAATCTAACTAATTTCAGTCAACCCACGAGCCTGCATGTGTTCTCCGCCATGGAGGTAGGTTTGATGTGGACAGCGAAGATGAGGTTGCTGGGGACAACGATGGCGGATTCTCTCCTGAGGAGGACCAGTATCCAAACAGGTACTTATATTGTATCTTAGATAAAGCTACTGCAAAGAATTGTTCATATACATGTTTACAGACAAATCTATGATGTAATGCAACACTCTTGGTTTTGCATCTAGCTACTGCAAAGAATTGTTCATATACATGTTTACAGACAAATCTATGATGTAAAGCAACACTCTTGGTTTTGCATCTAGCTACTGCAAAGAATTGTTCATATACATGTTTACAGACAAATCTATGATTAAAAGCAATGCTCTTGGTTTTGCATCTAGCTACTGCAAAGAATTGTTCATATACATGTTTACAGACAAACATATGATTAAAAGCAATGCTCTTGGTTTTGCATTTAGCTACTGCAAAGAATTGTTCATACACATGTATTCAGACAAACTTATCATTTAAAGCAATACTCTCGGTTTTTCCAGTATATCTGTTTAAATTCACGAATCAAGAAAGACTTATTCCTTGCATTACATATGCATCTTGAACGCTCCTTATTGACTTTCTGTCTGATAGCAAAAAAGTGACCACAAAAAAGCATTGTTCTCAAGTTTGTTCACTTAACCTGTAAAGCATTGAATGTTTACAAACTTTGGTGCAGTGTTGACAAAGTCCGATATAATCATGAGTTACAAACACCTGTTACTACCACAATGATCTAGTGTTAACAAGTTTGCCTGAAATGATGACCCTGTTTTTCTTTAATATTTTTATATGTATGGATTTATCTCATTTCTGACTTACATTGTTTTTTCTGTACAATCTGTTTCCATCATACAGAAGCTTGTGAACCTTTAAGTTAACATTCCAGAAGGCAAACAAAAACAGGTTGATAAGGGTTAAAAAAGTTTTTTCTTGTATAAAAGTTGTATTAAAAACCTTGGACAAAGATTTTATACAGAAATAATCTAAATTTAATGTTAATTGCAATAAATTAATGTAAAGGCATTTAGGGTTTTACATTCACTGGAAACAAAGTAAAACTACTTGGCAAAACTCATCATGTATGAATGTCTGACTATGTTTAGTGCGCCATAAACAATTTTCGAGTATTAGTGGCCTTTAACCTCAAACCTTTGATTCCCTCCAGGTCAGGTGACTGGCGCCAGACCCACGAAAATTTGTTACACAATATCCGACGGGCAAAACGGGCTCATAAAGCAAATGCCCGTCCATACAACTCTGCAACAACGCCCAGCACCACTGATCGTACTGGCAGGGAAAACAAAGATGAAGGCTTGGGTAAAAATGTTATTTAAAAATGACAAAATGTGAGAACTATTTTTCAAGATAGGTTAGTTTAAGATACAAAAATATATATTTGTAGAGATTGGGGCTAAATTCTTCTCCCAAAATTACTTGAAGGACAGAATAAAGACCTGCTTGAAAACATGTGACAATAATTCTTTCAAATTATGAACCGTGCTCAGGGACTATCCCATATCAAAATGAAACTTTTTTATGAATTGGAAAATCAGGATTTATATATATATAACTATATAAATGGTCAAGTTGAGTATGCTAGTATATTTACAAAGCAATGGAATTGAACAAGTTGTGCAAAAATAACTCTAAATATTATAAATTTAAAAGAATGATTCACTGTATTAAACCTAAAATCATAATTCTTATTCTACTATTCTGATTATGTGTATCAGCAGTGACTGGGAATATTCACGATATTCAGTGATAATTCTAGTTATGGGTATTAGCAGTGACTGGGGGTATTCACGACCTTAAGTGATAACTCTTCAATGATATTCCAAATCACTCCTCGTCACAGCTCAGATCCAATGCAAGTGGTGTGGACGCTCATTTAGCCATCCAACAGCAAAGCACCATATTCCATTCTGTGAGAAGTGGACTAAAGAACATGGCACGCCTCTCAATCCATCTGGCAAACCGGCGGCAAGGGACTTTGGCAGTAAAAGCCAAAAGGCTAAACAGGTAACAAACAACCAACTTAATTTCTGTGTATTTACCGGGAATGCAAAATACCAAAAACGTACAACCCATATCTAAATGTTGATAGTTTGTCTGCAATTTCAATAGGTTCTGTAAACTATGTTTATAGTGCAAATATTGATTACCTACCTGGGTTGTAGTTTTTGCTTTTTCCAGGGACTTGCCAGAGTAGATGCTGATTTTCCATTTTACTGTTTCGTTCTATTTGAATTAATTAGACCTCATGATATGGATATCTCTAAAGAAGACATCCTTTCCAGTTTAAGTTTTCACATTTCATGATACACCTAGAAAGTTTGCCAAATATCTCTGATAAAAATTATGAGGCTTACACTACTTTAGAATCAAACATAACAGGGCATTTGTTTTGTATAATGATGTTTATGTACATTGAAGTTGTATTTTTCACTTTTGGCAATGTATTTGTTTCAGTACGCAAAGCATATTCCCCGTCCGCGGGGTCATTCAAGGGAAACAGAGGATTCTGACTCACCACGCTCCCCTAGCAGCCATTTTGACCCATTTCGACAAACAGGCAGAGACACTATGAGTAAGAGACAAAATATAATCCTATCACTAAGTAATGAGGATTAATGAGTTTTACCACTTACTTAACTTAGAAAACAAATTAACCTTTATATTGATGTATGGCAATGGTTGAAATAAGCACAAGCCTGAAAGCCTTGTGCTGGTAAACTTCTCCTCAGGCTTGCTGAAAATCTGTAATTTATATGGCAGAGCTTGTTCAAAAGTTGGATGCCAAGCACTAGTGTAAGAATTCGGGCATTTTCATCCAAAGTCTAATTTTTAGCTCCACTGGCCGAAGGCCATGGAGCTTATGTCGTCACAGATTGTCCGTCGTGAGTGCGTGCGTGCGTGCGTGCGTGCGTAAACTTTTACTTTAAACGACATCTCCTCTGAAACTGATAAGCGGATTTTGACAAAACTTCACAGGAATGTTCCTTTGGTGGTCCTTTACCAAAATTGCTCAAATGGTTCCGGTCCATTGCACAATATGGCCGCCAGAGCTAAAAATAGCAAAATCTTTAAACGACATCTCCTCTGAAACGGTTCGGCAGATTTTGATGAAACTTGACAGTAATGTTCCTTGGGTGGTCCTTTATTAAAATTGCTCAAATGGTTCTGGTCCATTGCACAATATGGCCGCCACAGTTAAAAATAGCAAAACCTTTAAACGACATCTCCTCTGAAATGGATAGGCAGATTTTGATGAAACTTGACAGAATTGTTCCTTGGGTGGTCCTTAACCAAAATTGCTCAAATGGTTCCGGTCCGCTGCACAACATGGCTGCCAGGGCAAAAAAATAGAAAAACCTTTAAAGAACATCTTCTCAGAAACCGATGATCAGATTTTGATGAAACTTAAAAGAAATGTTCCTTGGATGGTCCTTTATCAAATTTGCTTCAATGGTTTCGGTCCACTGCACAAGATGGCCCCCAGAGGTAAAAATAGAAAAACCTTTAAACGACTTCTCCTCAGAAACCGATGATCGTTTTGCAATGAAACTTGACAGAAATGTTACTTGGGTAGTCCTTAACCAAAATAGCCCAAACAGTTCTGGTCTGCTGCACAACATGGGCACCAGAGCTAAGAATAGAAAAAAACGTTAAACTACATCTTCTCAGAAACCGATTATCAGATTTTGATGAAACTTTACATAAATGTTCATCGGGATGCCCTTTAACCAAAATTGCCCAAATGGTTCCGGTCCGCTGCACAACATGGCTGCGAGAGTTAAAAATAGAAAAACCTTTAAGGACTTCTCGTCCGCAGTCTTCACGAAAAACATTTTAACCTACTAGCCAGTTGGACTAGCATAATGGCATATTTTACTAGTCCGAATGACAATCTAGTAGTCCGACTATTTTGCCACATTATAAAACTGTATGCTTGAGGTAAATACCTATTTCAATTGAGCAGCTTGCAGTTTGAGTAAACATTTCTTTATTATGATGCTCATGCAGTGATAGGGAGTGACATCCTTCTGTTGGGAATAGTGCTCCTTGTTTTTCAGAACCTATGGTACTATGTAAAAACAAAAGGCATCTTGCTTGAATAGACTGTAATAATATCAACATGGTTAGAAAAGAAATGCCATGCTTTAATAGCTTTGATTACATTTTACTACTGAATTACCTCCCTTTAATAGAAAAAAAAATAATGTCTTAATTTTTCACGTATAGCATCTTTAAATAATTTTTAAACAATAATAATTTATGAGTAAACATATAAGCATAAAGTTCTCACAAAAAGATCAATTTAAAAACCTTACATTTATACATAGGAAAGTATATATAGACTGAACATTAATTTTCGTTTAAGTGACATTCTGAAAGTTTATGAAACAGCTATTTTTAGTAACTTAAATGGCCGAAAAGTGTAAGTGAAACACCAAGTCGATTCTATCTCGTCAGTTCTTGTTCAGGTTAGATATTTGCTTCATAATCTATTCAGATTAAATGTTAACCGATGATCAGATTTTGATGAAACTTGACAGAAATGTTCCTTGGGTGGTCATTAACCAAAATTTGTTAAATGGTTCCAGTCCACTGCACACCATGGCTGCCAGAGCTAAAAAATAAAAAAAACTTTATACGACTTGTCGTCGAAACCGATGACCTTTTTTCGATAAAACTTGACAGAAATGTTTGTTTGGTGCTCCTTTACTCAAATTGCCCAAATCATTTCGGTCCACTGCACAACATGGCAGCCAGAGCTATTAAAGTAAAAAAAAAAATTAAATAACTTCTCCTCAAAAATTGATGATTGTATTTCTATGAAACTTGACGAAAATGTTCGTTAGGTGGTCTTTGCTTGAACCTTTTGGCCAGTGGAGCACAGGCACTGATGTGCCTCTTGTTTGTGTTAACCAAAAGAAACACCTTTTGAGAGCAAGTCTGTAAAACACCATTGAACTGGTTTCCTGGATATTATGAGCTGGTCCACAGAGCCTACAGTTGTTTATGTTTCATTAAGTTTAACCATTGCAGTTCATAGTACTTAGAAATATATATTTTATTGGCCTGTATTGTAGCTAAAAGCGCTGTTTCAGCTTTTGATGTTTCCATTTCAGATAAACCCGGAGCTCCCTCTGGAACAGGCTTGCGTTCCACCTTCACTCCCAGAGGTGAGCCTTCTAAAATGAATAACAAGAGGCATCAACACCGTAAAAGATCACTCCTAGGCACAAAATTGCTACTATGATTCTTTTTGAAACAGCCCCTAAATATTTGTTGATACTTTATCTCATCCGTTCTGTACTCTCCACTTAGGCCTAAATGACCTTAAACTTTGTTACTGGATTATAATTATTATCATGCCCTAATATTCATCAGCTGAGCATTTATCATACCATATTACACCAACAGACCTTCTTAAAAAATTCCTAGGGTTAGATGTCCTGTAATTATAATGTATCCTTTCTTGTTCTTGTCAGCTGAGCGGGACTCCCCTGTGCCTGGACCCAGTGGAATACGGCCATCACAGGCATTTACAACTAATACACGTCCACCGATGAACTCCAGCAAAAGACCACCCAGTTTCAAATCCACGCAAGATAACAGTAACCTGTAAGTACATTGGGCATTCATTTAAGGATTATTTTTACACTGTGTGCATACCACGTGATAAATTGCATCATAAATGCTACGTCAAAGGTAATATTTTGCTTTGAATGAAGACTTAAAACAAAGTTTACTTTACTATTTCTTCACCATCTTAAATGAAGAAAGTGCACTCTACGCTGCTTCAGAGCCCCACCTTCGGTCTTATACTAGAGTTTGATTGAGAGTTAAGTTTCTTAAAACACTTCGACAAACCTTTTGAAAACCCGCTGCCAGATAGAGCATTGTCAAATTATTCTTTTCAAAACAAGTTTGTAAAAGTGTTTGAAGAAACTAATCACCTAATAAAACTCTTGCAATGAAATGAAGGCGGGGCTCTTTAAGCATGGTAGACTGCCCTTTATTTCATTTAAAAATGCTGTAGATAAAAAGTTATCTTTGTTTTATGTTTTCATTTTAGTTGCTTCCTTATGCCATATATGACATAATTTATAACATGGTATACACTCACTGTCTTTAGCTTGACTTGTTCTCAGGGAACGAGTAGTGATATTGTCATAGCTTCTTGTGTCGTCGAGGTTCCATGACTCAAAAACCCTTCAAAGATATTAAAATGAACAACCGTTACACATGCTGCAAGAATTAATACACACATGTACACAAGACCTATAACTCTCGCTTCGATCATTACTGAGTTATGACCCTTGTTCAACTGGAAAAAAAACGAGCATTTGCATCCTTGTTATCATTGTTACCCCTATTTTAGGTAGCAAAAATGTGTCTGCTATTACTGAAACATGAAACATGTTCCCAAACTTCATGAGCAAACAAAAATGAAAGCATTTTTGAATTGTGAATTCTGTGTTTATGACTGCATTCATAGCAATTATTTCGATAAATATCAGTAAACATTGTGTCTGATAAAAAAGCTAGGAGAATGGTTGTACCTGGAGCCATATTCACAAAGTGTCCAAGATAAGATCTGAATTTTACTCAAAATAATAAAATCCTCAACTATATTAATCCAATTGAAGAACATGTGTAATAACAACTGTAATTTTACGATCAACTTTGAACCCTTTAACAATGATTGTTTCTTATAAAATTATGACAGTTTAAAAAATTACTCTTAATATAAGTAAGTGGATTGAGATTAACTTCAACTTTAAGATGCTTCATGAATATAGGACAGCTGATGTACATTCATTGATCTGTTAAAGAATATAGGTTCTGGAAAAAGAACAAACATTTGATTGAGATATATTCTTATATAGTATACTGACTTGAGCTCTATTGCAGGAGTGGGTCTTACAGCAGTCCCATGGAAGACAGTTATGGGTTTGGTCTGAGCGGATCACGGATCAAGACCTCGCCTCGCTCCAACATTGGGGAATCATGCCCCATATGCCGCAAGAAGTTTGGTTTAAACAGCAGATTCTCGTGCACGTGTGGTGTCCGCAAAACTCCGGGACGTAACGCAAGCATGGGCCATTAACGCAGCACTTTCTTTTTGAGGCTATTCTGTGAATAGTGTTAACATGTAGTTTGTTAGGTAGTAGCACCTACGAAGAGTGCCTTTCTTTATTCATATGTCCGTCCTTAATTAATCTGTGGACAATCCTAGGGTATTACCATGATTAAGTACCGGTATTCAAATTTAAAGTTTGAATATTAATAGGTACTGTTTTATTTCAGTTTTGTCAAGATATTTTTCATACTGTTATTGGGTTAAATGACTAGACAATGTAGGAAAGAAAAACAACGCTAGTTAAAACTGTATTTTGGAGTGAAAACTTGACAACTCTATGTGCCATACATTTTAATTTCTCAGTGCTATTATTAACTAAATAACGAGAAATTGTTGTCTGTATATTGCGGATGGGTATTCCAGTGCATGGACAAAAAAGTCACTCAATGATTGTAATTATGTAAATAGACAATTATGAAAAAGTAGAGATTTATATATACTTTGGGGCACAGTAATTGTCAGTACAGTGTTTTATTCACCAATTTGAGAATGGGAAATGTGCCAGATGCGGACAAAAACCATATAATTATACTGACTAAATTGGGAATTTAGTCTAAAAAGAAACAAAAATGCTTTAAATATTTGCCTGAAAAGATAAAAGAATGTGTCAGATTAAAAAGGGGTACTAATTAATTGTTAATTGATATTACATAAGTAAGGTGCCTAAATTCAAGAAAATTGTTACATAAGGGATCATAATGCTCATTAGCTTTAAAGTATTTGCATAAGCATACAATGATATTTTAAGCTATTTGTATTGATATTTTTTCAGATTCTTGTTCATATCTAGTTTATATATTTATGTTTTATTATTTTTCCATGTTATTAGTTGTGTTAATGATTGGAACATTATGGGTAGACTTCTATTTACACACGCAAGTGCTTATCTAGATTGATTATACACCAGCAAAGTGTGCATGCTTGCCTCTACACTTGTAATCTTAACTGAAAAATAGTTTTGATTCCATTGAAATTATAATTTTGAATGATTTGAGTTGTATTGTTAACATAAAGTGATGCGGGGCCTTCATTAAGAAGCCTAAAGGAGCAGGTTTATACTTAGTTATAAAATATACTGTTGAAAATCACTCCTAGAAACACAATCGCTCCTAGGAACAAAATCACTCCTAGAAACACAATTGCTCCTAGGAACAAAATCACTCCTAGGTACAAGACCGCTCCTAGTATTCTTGATGAAACAGCCCCATATGTTTGTATTTGGATTTGACCTTGACAACATTTTTCTGTATTAATGCTTTATACTATGATTGTTGTGGTGGATTGTTGCAATATATAACTAGTTGTTTTGTTTTAGAGTTTTTTCACCAGATTATAAAATATATTAAAATATATATTATAGTTTTTATCCAATCAACGAATTGCATATTAATAGACTGTTTGCCTTCAAGTCAATATACATTTCATTCTTTCTTTTTTTAAATTATCCCTAAGGAAGCATCTGGATTTATTTAATTTTGGTTTCCATGGAATTTTGACATAAAAATTTATTTCTTTGGCATATACCGTAACATCTGGTGTGGACAAATTGCCCTATTTCAGACAAAATACTTACTCGCACAGCCAGAATGCGGCTTATAGGGGCAGTCAGACCTTTATAAACTGAATTACTGAGTTTTGATCCATTTTCAGTTATTTAATTTTGACCAAGTGTTAATTACACTTTTATTCCCATCCTTAATGGACCTAAGTGTTTATTTTATTTATTTTTAATGTTTTAAATTATGTACTAAGTTATTTATTTTTTATCTTGCCAGAAATGTTTTATTTGTTTTAGACATTGTTTACTTTATTTTAATCCGTCCATTTTTTCTTGCTGTGTTTAGATTGCCTTTTAAATAATAATGTCACATAATCTAGGTACATTGTAGAAAGTGTGTTATACTTTCAACTTCTTGATAAATGAATATGCACACCCCAAGGCATGATTTTTTATATTATTTTTTTTTTTGGGGGGGGGGGGGGGGGGCTATTTTTGTGGAAAACTTGAAAACACACTGTCCTTTTGTGCTCCACAACTTTGCAAAACAGTCCAAGTTGGATTACAATATTTATCCTTACTAGCTAAGCAGTTTCCATAACAGTATAGGAGTGGATATTAATTCAACTAAAACAAATTACAAAATGATCATTGTTTTTCAATCGATTAACATCAACTATCAAAAACTTTCACTTTAACCTTAATCAGTTCGTAACACGGCAGAAATTGAAAATTGCTGTTTTTTCTTCTGAGGAGTCTGAGTAAAACACAAAACAAAAAAAAACTTGCCTTAAATTATTTATGACTTGGTTTACTACATGTATGTTCAATGTCGCACATGTTTCTGTTATTGAAAGTGTTGGTCTCAAACCTTTTAGTCTCATATTGATTATTTATAAGCTCATCTTATTTTCCAACAAAGCATTTTTGGGGTATTGTGCTGTAGCCTTGGTGTTTCATTGTGGTGCAAAATCTTAACCTTGGTAATAATCCCAAAGCATTCAGGATAACAAAATTGGTATGCAGTGTTTATTCCCAATACCGAAATCGATATACTTTTCACAAAAATAAAAATAAATTCTCGTAGATTTTTGAGACCCCCTTAAAGGTTTTTGTTTTAGGAAGAATACATGTTTTCTGTAGTCAAAACAAAGCTGATTTAAGTGTTTTTGCATCACTACTCTTCTACAAAATAATTATTAAGAATATTATTATCTAGGTAATTTGGGGATGCCCAAATTATTTATAATATGGCAATTTCCGAATCAAAAAGGCCCAAGAGATAATACAAACATTCGTTGAGTAATATCACATTTTCAACTGAAAAACAACAGCTGAACGATGGAGTATGCTCTGCGGCACAATTTATTTCATTCATTTTAATCACACTTTAATTGTGAGCCCAATATAGCTGTGTTATCAATACTTGTGTTCCATGTTGTGTGCTGTGTTTCATCCATGAAAGACTATGGTACCAATATTGTCCGAAAAGTTCCATTTATTGCCCATTCCAGCATCATAGAGAATCATGAACCGTAAGATTTTCACCTTTTCCTAGTCTTATAAAAAAAAGAGAAGGTATTTTGAGTTTGAAGGATATTGAATGAATGACTCAATACCAATTTTAAGATTTTATTTATTATACCCCCAGTTATTTGGGGGTTATATTGGAGTTGCGTATGTCCTGTTCCAAAAAAGATTTGTCATGTGTAGTTCCATAAATATTGTACCTACACACATAAAACTTCATGGCATAAATTCAATTTAGGCTAAAAACAATATTTTGAGAATTTTAAGCATTTAAATTTTCGGTCATTTATGACTTAATTCGCAGCATAATTATTACACAGCAAAATTACTGTGATATAGATGAGTCTCAGATTTTGATATGATTTAAATGAATCTTATTGAAAAAAGTGCATTTCATATTTAAGTTCATGCAGTATATTCAAACTTGGTAATTTGTCAGTGATCTTCTATTGTTTATATTTACAAATTGATTGATTCAGTTTTACACATGCGTAATACAGCTCCTATGATTTTACTCTAGCTTATTTGTTATTCCTTATGCCAATCCTATTCAATGTGATAAATTTATTGCAATACCTACCTACATGTCCTAAACCGCTCAGTATGCCATAAAATGTGGATTGAATACATCTTATTTATATATTAGTATGTATGATTATAAAAAATGTTGAAGCTAAAATTCATCTGACATTTGATATTATTTTTATCTGTTTCATTGTATTTTATAATTTGTCTGTGATAAGTAAGGAAAAACCTTTATTAAATTGAAATTTAGGCCCGATTTTGTATTTATTCTTGTCAACAGACTGATGTTTGATGAAATCTGATGATTTTTTATTAGGTCTTGATTTGTTTGAAGTTTTAAGTGTTCTTGTTAGTTGTATAGCACATTTTGACCAGTAAATGGCCACCTTGTTTGTTTATGTTTGTCTAGTTGTATGTATTCCTGCATGTTTTGCAATCATTTGTAATTGTGAGGTGCAATATTAGAATGGTGAGAGTGGTCTAGTGGTATAGGTGTCTGCCTCTCACCCATGAGGTTTGCAAGTTTGGTCCTCACCAAGCCCAAATTTCTAGAAACTTCTTGAGCTTAACTGGCTTAAGTAGCTTATTTCGATTAGCAAAAAACCAAACTTAAATTGATTTTTGATACATGAAAAATGGTTTATTGTGCTAATCATAACGATAATTCCCATCTGAAGTATAATAACTCTTAAACAAGTAAAATTTACACGAATTTTTGAAAAACAATAATAGTGAGCTTTAGCTTAATCGTATTATAAAGGACTTTTCGAGAAATCGGGGCCAGGGGATCTTTCTCAGGACCTCTCAAATGGACACCATTACTGGTTTTTGCCCTGGCAACAGACTCGATAGTGATTCACATCAGCTTTCAGCTGTCTTCACAATGGAGCAAAAATAAGTATAAACTATTATTTGTCAGTTGTTTTAGTTAAAGTTATTTGTCCTTTCTTTTTAAAGAACTTTGTTACAATTATTATAAGTTTATAAGCATACAATGTAGCAAAATTTAATTACGATCCTATTGCAGCAATTATTGTAACTTTTTCAAGTCTTTAAAACCAACAATTTACAAGTTCAAAAGAAGGCACATCTTGATCCCAGAGATTTGCGAGTGTGCTGAACAAACCTTTGTCATTTGGTTCAATTAATATTGACTATTTTAAATTTTTCTTGCCAAAATATGCATTGGCCAGTGTTCAAAATGTACAGACACAAAACCCAAATTTGGTGAAT
The DNA here is from genome assembly GCF_026914265.1 of Mya arenaria. Classification (NCBI taxonomy): domain Eukaryota; kingdom Metazoa; phylum Mollusca; class Bivalvia; order Myida; family Myidae; genus Mya; species Mya arenaria. The sequence goes on from NC_069126.1 coordinate 32,796,604, forward strand.
TGTCCACCAGACCTATTCAAAATTTGGATTTCATATACTGGTGGCCACGCTAAAGCCACTTACTATTCATTATAAATTTATGTGTGTCGATTTTTATGAGTGGTTGTTTTATTATTAAATCCGTCCATCCAGTGATTGTGATCTATTTATAGCTTGATTTTTCATGCAGTATTATCCCCATTCATATAGACAAACCATTTGTCCTGTAGTGCACTGCTTTACCAAAACTCAATTTACACATACATTATCCTGTACAAAAAAAATGTGATAAAAGTATTTACTATAGTTCTGTTGTTTTCCTTTTATGGTCATTTGTGTTTCTCTAAATGCTCACTTCTGTTAGCACCATCACTTAATTGCACAGGTCGTGGCTCGGATTGTCAAGATTGAAACTGTGACCACCCATGTAAAAGTTTTGGTACTGTACTAAGGAGGAACATTACTGACGGATTCACCAAATTTAAGTTCTAATATGTGGTCTTTTTCCTTAAAACATACAAATATTGTAGAAATTTTTCACCCAATTTGAAGTTCTAATATGTGGCCTTATTGTTCTTAAAAGTTAAAACAAAAATATTTACAAGAAACAATACGGGGATTGCCTATGCAAGGCATCAGTAGTGGATTTAAGCATATTATGGTCAAGTATTGAAAGGCAACCTGATCAATTCAGATATGCTGATTTGATCACAATAGAGGAGTGTTACTTGTAAGTGTTGAGTTGATTATCTTTCCAGAGGTAGGCATGCAAGTTAGGCCTGAAGTTGACACAGATATAACAAGAGATGTTTGTAAAACATATGCCCCCCCCCCCTTCCTCACCCCCTCTGAGCGCCATGTTGTCAAGATTATTCGGACAAAGGCATGAAATGTGCATGGACTTAAATGACACTTATTTGTCAGTGACAATGGATGCGTTTGAGGCAGTTTTAAGATTATAACAGTTCAGAGTGTGAGGATAGAAGGAAAGGTTTTCATCATGTTCAGATGATGACTGATATTTGCAGATAAAAAGGTATCCTCCCGCAGCAGGGAGTGAGTAAATATGACGTAAATTTAAATGATGAATAGGAGTTAAGACCTTGACCTCAAAATCCATTGGGGTCATCAACTGGTCATCCAAAACCTAAATGTCAAGTTTTAGGGCCATGGGTGCAGGCATTGTTGAGTTATCACACAGAAGTTTTTTTCCCTCAAGATCACTATGACCGTTGACCAGATGGCCCCTAAAATCAAAAGGGGTCGGGTCATCTACTGATCAGGCCCAATCCCCCAAGTCAAGTTTGAGGGGCCATGGGTGCAAGCTTTGTTGAGTTATCACCTAAACAACGTATTCACATTCAAAGTCAATGTGACCTTCACCTTGGACCTGATGAGTCATAAATTCAACAAGAGCTGTTGTAAGATAGCGCACTCGACAACGCCCCTTTGATTAGAAATGAACACAATTGAATTATGATGTAATATGTGCCTGTCAAAAAGAATCCCGATGTGACAAAACCAGATTTTTAATGATTGGCGGAAGAGATTCAGTTTCAACTGCTTTCTTCTACTAGTATTTTTAATTGCCTGCCACGGAGTGGGGAGGGAATTATAGGAATGCACTTCGTCCGTCTGTCTGTAACATTTCGTGTCCTGGCTATAACTTACTTATGCATGGATGGATTACCATATTACTTGGTACAAATGTTGTCCTCATGGAGATGATGTGCAGTGACCTTGTTCCGGGTCCATACCTCAAAGGACAAGGTCACACAAGACATTGAAAGGTCAGAGTACACATGCTCATGTCCACGCTATAACTTACTTGCATTGATGGATTACCATATTACTTCGTACAAATGTTGTCCTTATTGAGACAATGTGCAGTGACCTTGACCCGGGTCCATACCTTAATGGTCAAGGTCACAGAAGACATTTAAAGGTGAGAGTACACATGCTTGTGTCTGGGCTTTTTACTTTACTGCAGCAATGTAGTCATGCCAATTCTTAAGGGATTTATTGACCTTAAACATTTCATGTACTTTAAGCAACAATAACTGAATTTGATCCAATTGCAATTTGTGCCAGTAATCCATCATGAAGTTTAGGGTCCATATTATGACAATGCTAAATAGAGGATAAGATAGAACTGTTAAATGAGAGTGTTAAACAAGTTGCACAGATCGACTCATTTTCCTTCTTTTTAGCCAAAATAACCTGACATTGATCTTACCTACACTACACACAATATGAATAACTATAACAAATATCCTTTTATAACATGTTCAAATATCCAAGAATATTTAGGTTACCGATCAAACAACTTGTATTTCCTACATTACCACTCTTTACCGGTGTTTGTGTACAATTTTGGTCAGATTCAACGTACCAGTCAGGTTACAAGAAATACAAAATATACTACAACAATGGCGGGGGATATAGCCGTCCTTTGGACTGCCTTGTTTGTGATAGTGACCTTGATCCTAAGGGCCCCAAACAATCCCATGGAAGTCCTCCATAAACTCCTCCTGCATATCAAGTTTGGTCACACTGACAGTATGTCATAACTAAAACAGCAATCTATTTGAAGTAACACTGACCTTGACCCGAGGGGGCCAAAAGGCAATCCAATGAAAGCTCTGCATAAACTTGTCCTAAAACTGTGTCATACATCATTTAGGCCCAAGAAACTAGTGCAAGGTGAGCAACATTTACAAAATCAGGAATGTGTTTAAAAAGTTGATGAGCCTACCTCAACACATTGAAAACCAGATATTGCAAATGAATTTCAAGGCTAGTTGCGTTTAGAATGGGTGACAATCAGTTTCTTTTCTAATTTCAAAGTATTTTACCATTGTAGGCACCAGTATAAATTTGACCTAATTTGTCATCTCGGGTACTTCATAGAACATAACTGGCTGTACAGACAGCTTAATAATTTAATTTCCATTTCCTTGTATTCTGTAATAGATTCCTGTGTACTGATGGCTTCTTTCACTAGCATGTTATGCCATCTCGAGATACTTTATTATATATATTATGGAGAACAACATTTTCGATTTTTATTATTTATTTATTATCTACAAGTCATCTACTCGTCTTCAGCCTTGGTAGCTCTGGTGTAGATCATTTGTGAACTGTGTTTTGATATGAGCTTGATCAGACCTGAAATACATGATCAGTGTTTTGATATTCTGTCCAAACAAAATAAACGACTGCACAGATACAGGTACACAGGTTGTTGAAATCATGCTGCAGCATTTTTGCCAATAATCTTTTTGATGGGTCAAATTTACAATCTCATTTTCTTTAAAATTGAAGATGTACACATGCATTTCTTAACATTCAAAGCCTAGTTTAAGGATGTTTGGCATGATAATCCCCTGCTGTGCATCTCCTGCTAATTGCAATGGGGTCACAGTAGGGGCCAATTTCCTGTGTATTCGTTTATTGGCTCAGGGCCATAATGGCATTTAGGGTCCATTTCTATAATAAAACGTCCAAAACTGCACAGCAGGATACTCAGATTGGAGATCTGATCAGACAATAAAGCAATAAGATTAAGATTAATACAGAGGTTGTGTACAAATACATGGTTTGGGGGGGGGGGGGGGGGTCACTTATAAAAAGCTTTTAAAATCAAAAGCCACTAGCTGAAACATTGCATTTATTTATTATACCAAACTTAACTCGAACATATTACTTGCAATTATGTTCCTCAACAATATCTCACCTTTAGCACAGAGTTCACGTAGCCCCTTCTTGGCGAGGGATCCTCGGACCTTAAGTCTTTCAGAAACCACGGAGGGTGTGATTAGCTTGTAGTTGGGCACTTCCTTGTACAACTTGTCGTAAGTGGCAGTGTCATACAACACCAGGTTGTTCAACTTGTCGCGGACTTTTCCCTTAGACCACTTCTGCAATCATAAATTGATTCAAGGCATCAAAATTTAAATATAAGATGAAACAAACCTATTTCTCTATAGTACTAAGTCTTGAAAATATATAGTTGACAATATACATACATGTCTGTTAACTCTTCATTGATTTTTTTATTATTTCTTTTTAAATATTAACAAATTCTTAAATTTTTAGACTGCATGGCAAATATACAAAAAGACTTCATACATAAAATAATTTCGTATCAAATATAAACATCTGCCAGATTGACAAAATTTAAACCGCCAATGAGCAGAACCAGAAAATGCATGTTGATAAGACTTGCAAACACAAAATGTATCAAAACACAATTATTATGATGATTAAATTGAAGTCTAAAAATGTGACGCGAGCTTTTTAAGTATATGTGTATTGAGAAAAGCCTTTATGGTGGATAATCGGAGAGTTATGAAAAGGATTTGTATTGATGTATTGAATGAGGATTTGTTACAGTGATACTCTCACATAGATTGTAAGAAGATAAATCTGGACAATTTTAAAGTTATACAATAGTTGAACAGCTTTTTCATGTTATTAACGTAACAAAAAATTCGCAAATCTAGCTTCATACCAACCTTCTTCTTGGACTTGCCACCGCCTTCTTTCTTCTTTGCGGGTGCGGCCTTGCCACCCTTTTGCCCTCCCTTTGGATCTTGCTTCTTAGCTCCCTAGAACAAACACAGAACTGACAACTGGGGTTTCTTTAATAATTTCCACAAAGTTTGCAATTCAGAGGACTTTAAAATATTTTTTAAGTGAATTCTCATTTTTCGGAAATTAACTTTGAACACAAATGCATACAAAACAAATAAGAAAACATTAATTTACACGAGATATATAAAGAAGAAAAAGAACTTGAATCAGTAAATATACTGATGATCACAGATCAGTATATTAAATGATAGTTGAAATACACAGGAATGTAGGTCAAAAAGGCCAAGCCCCAAAAGTGCCCGGTGTAAGAAGGGCCCTATTCTATAAGAAGTCTTGACAAACACTGTTTTCATAAACCTTGAGAATGAGACCATTTGTCATATTTATAAAAGTTTAATGTGTTCGGTATGAGTTGTCAAAAATTCAGAAACTAGCATTTCGCATCATTTAGATAATAAATACAGTACCCAGAACAGCCGAGAGTTGTAAATTTTGTTTCAAAGCGGGCCTTCCTTGTAATGGGCCTTAAATCCCTACAATATACTAATTTAATCCTACTCCCAAGTAAATGTAGCTATTGTGTTTAATATACACAGGATGCATGTTTGATATACACATAAAATGTGTATCTGTACACAAGAGAGCCCGTTTGACACAATGTGGTCGGACTACGCATATACGCAGCAACTTTTATCACTTTATAAAACCAGATTAAATGTTTCACAATTAAATTAAGTCAATGAAATCTTGATCGCTGAAAAAAATCATCAGGCGTTTTTCATCACAGACACGAGCACGACACGACCAACACTATCAGTCACGAAAACATGTTGCACGCGTTTAACATTTATCAAACGCAAATGTTTTAAGTTTAATGAGCAGAAATGTTTATAATAGTAGACTAAAATAGTTAAATAGACATTTCTTGAATTGTTGAAGAAGACAATAATTTCAGCTCAACGTAAAAAATGGAGAGCAGCGCTTTACCATGTTGCCGTCGGGAGACCACGTGAAAAAGAGGCTCGATTACCCACAATTCATAGGCTTGTTCCGTCAATCAATCTTTACTGCTAAACCGGTTTGACTTAAATAGAGGAAAGGGACCCTTTCAACAAACGAAAACGTCTTCAAAACCCCATTTATGTTATACAACTGCTCATGAGATGTGTTAAATAATGATAAAAAATGCATTATTTGTTCAACATGTATTTACATTAACTAGTATTGAATGCATCTGTTAAATAGCCTTCAATACATTTAGATAGATAGATGAATAGATTTATTCGTCATATACATGTATGTGTATGTGTCATAGTAACAAACCAAATATCACATAAAGTTATACCACAGGCTGTTCAACAAAGGATTAGGAATGATATCTATACTAAATGACAACATCATAAGAATGCTTTGGATACATACGTATGTTACAAAATACTTAATTCAGTGTGACAAATATATAACACAGGATAACCCATTAAAGTTATTCAACTTATTTCCAATGTGATCTTTATGACACATATAATTATTTGCCAAGATCTCAGATATTAGCTGCTCAAATTATAATGTGTTCTTATAAAAATAAATAACATACTCTGATTAGTTAAAGAATGATTAAATGTTTGAAATTGAAATTCATTTTACAGTTATAATGCAACGGACTGTAAAACACATATGACACTTTCGCATAGTATATATGACAAAAATCTAATATGCAAGCTTAAAATTTAAATGAATCACATTTAATAAAATATGAAATCTTCCAATTCTGCACACTTGACTTGATACCAACGGTGAGATGTGATTTCACTTCCTTTTTTTAAGTATTCTTATTTTTTAATTCTTTTAACTTTATCGGAACACTGTCCCAGTCCTGGATAGCTTGATAAAAGAAAGTATTTGATATAAAACTGTCAGCCTGCGGTTCTACCAGCACTATGTCTTCTGTAGTAGGAACGTGTGGATAAGACCATAGTAAAATTTTCATGTAAGTATGATTGGCATTTACTATTAAAGATTTTATGTACATAGTCTTAGTTGCTTTATCGTATGTTCTATATTAAGCCATCCAAGATAACTGAAAACAGAGGCCATCGTGAAAGTTTTACAATCATAGCCATAAATAAATGTGACTACTTTGTTCTAAGGGACTGTAATCTATTCTTGAATTGTTTTGATAGACCATTGTACCAAGATGTCGATGCTTAGTCAAAAGGACATTATATTAAGGAATTATATAACATTCTTCTTATTCATATCTGGAAAACGATTTTGTCTAATATATATAAAAATTTCATCCTAGAATCACATTTAACTGAAAGGAAAGGTTAATTTTATGATATATTACAAATAAATACAAAACAATAAACTTGATGTCGCTTAAAGGGTCTAATATATAGTTTGTAAAATTCATTTTTTATGGTGAAGAAAATGGCGAAATTAAGTGAGGCAAACCATAATGAGTTAAAACTAAGATTCTGATAGCTGGAACCCTAACTTCCAGAAATGTTGAAATATGTCTGTAGCGTGATTTGATCATTGACTGTTAGAACACCCTTGGGTAAATGGTTGGCATATATCGACAGCAAGAGAAGTGATCACATATAAAATCAAACATAACCAAACACAACCTTAATGGGTAAAATAATATATCGTATAAAAGAATACACTCGGTATAATCCCTTTAGTTAACAGATAAGCAGTAATGTTTTTGCTCTGTTTAAAATACTCATGAAAAAAATGGACATAATTATGTCTTCCCATTTCAATACACGTGTATATTACAAGAGTTATATATTTTGCACAATTTGTGTTCAATTTTACTATTATACGAACCGTTCGATATAATTTGATATTTAAAGTCAACTGAAAGAACAACAGACGGGGCATTCAAAATATACATTTTAATAAAAATGCACATAATTTGTGTAAACAGTTATATATATATATATATATATATATATATATATATATATATATATATATATATATATATATATATATATATATATATATATACATGTATTTTGTTAAATATTGCATTTAGTTTGAACAAAAATACATCCAGCGATAGGTAAAGAAATATTTGTATGGAAAGGGTTTCTTTATAACATAAAATGACATTTATATTAAAATAATTTTATTAAGATGTGTATTCGAAAAATCACTTCTGGCGAGCAAGAAGACCAATACCCAAAATCGGTATGATAGTGCGTGACATTCTCAAAATCTCCACTTTCTTGGTGCCTTTCCAAATCATGTACGAAGCATTTGCTATTGAAAATTAATAACTAGCGGATTGTTCTTTTGCGGAATTTGTTGGCATTGATAACGCTTCACAAATACATATCATTATTTAATTTGTCATAGCAGCATATCATTAGTGAAGACTAGGGGAGATCACTGCGCAGGGAGACAACGACCTATTTAATTGATTAAGTGTCCACCGAATCAAGTACGGCACAATTGTTGATTTTCAACAAATTTCGTAAACAAGCGACTTTCCAGCTAACCAGCACCTTAAAGCAGACATACAAGATCATACAACACCAATAATGCATCAAATGTCTTAATTGGTAAGACATTTTTAAATGGAAATTATTATGCGCAGAAGGCGACCATTTTCACCCCAGCTGTACGACCCAAAACGATATTGTCAATACATATTGTATGTATCTGTTCAAGTAAGGCCAAATCGGTGATAAACCATTTTTTTTTATTTATATTTGATATATATGTTCTCTATCATTTAGTTATGAATTACAGACTGGCAAGCATGTAAGGAAGCAGACCTAATATCAACATTGAGGAAGGCTTTAAACATTACCTTGTTTATTACCAAGATGACGAGCCCTGCAGAAACGCAGTTGTCTCCGGCTGGCAGTCACATGTCAGTGTCTGATGCCAGTCCGGCCAGCCATTACACGGTACAGTACTTATAGTTGTAAAGGAAAAATCTAGCCAGCCATTTCCAGGTACAGTATTATCAGACAGCTATGTTTATCACTAGACCAGTCAAGATACCATTTGAGCAATTATTATTTTAATATTGTTTATACCTTACTGTAGAGCAAAATTATTATTATTATATAAGAACAATCGATCTATCTCTGAATAATGTCAACTCCTCTTCCAAGTGTTTCATATAGACGGGGGGTTATAATGACTACAGCAAATTTTTCGACTGCCTATACAGTGATACAGTAAAAGTTTTTTACATAATTTGCATGGACATTGCTTATAAGTACAGTCCAGTGAGTTACAAACAAACTCACATTTTGAGTTCTCTAAGCTGTTTTCGGTGATTACTGATCATATCTTTGCTCATATTTAATTTTAGTGCTGCAATCACTTTTTCTGATGTGTATTATAATGGAAAAGCAGTATTTTGGATTTGAATTTGCCTTGTTAATGAAAAATAAGATTTAAATGATAAAGCAAAATTACATCTAGACTGTTATATGTGTAAATTCAATTTCAGACATTCAGTTTAAGTCCCGGTGATTTGAATCATCACTCAATAAAGCCGAAGATGTCGCCAATAGGTAGTGAAAGTGGTGACCAATTGTATGAAATGACGGACGATGCAGGTATGAGTCCTCCAATTGTGAGGGGCCCAGAGGATGAAGCAATTATTGATAATATGGTTTATCAGGTACTGGTCTTTTAAAACAGTGTCAATAAATAATATTGTAGATGTATTTCATTTTACTTCTAGTTTGTTCGAATGATCTGCTATACATCTGAGGTAGCAATTTAACAATCAGATACTTCTGTAAAAGCAAATTGTGCTAACTATAGTCATTGTTTTTCATCATTTTTGGAATGGGGTTAGGGCGTTTCAGATGAGGAAAATAGCTTCATTATGACTTAATTGGGATTAACAATTTAGCCTTAAAACAAACGAGTCTGCTTTAAACAATTGACAGGAAATATATTTCTTAAAGAATACACTAATTCTTCTATTTTTATAATGTTTGGGGGTCCAATTTTTATATTAAATTTTGAAAATGTGAATAAATATTTCTTTTCAAATCTTAGTTATGGGAATATCATTTTTACATTTGGGAAAATGTATATTTTTTAACATTGGGAATGGGACAGAATTTCAGATTCCAGATTTGTCAGAATAAAACAAAATCTATTGATGTCCTTAAAGGTCTTTCTATCTAAATCATATTCATACAGTCGCTTTAAAAATACTAATGTTGGATGAAACGTATTGTTGAAGAATGGCAATATTCTGTGAAGAATTTTTTTGTAAAAAGAATTATTTTTGTTCTAAACCACTGTGATCTTCTTTGATCAGGTTTGTGTGATATGTGGAGACCGTGGCTCCGGCTACCACTACTCTGTCCTGAGCTGTGAGGGCTGTAAGGGTTTCTTCAAGAGGAGCGTACAGAAGAACCTGCAGTACACGTGTAAGGGGAATGGGACATGTGTGGTGAACAAGGCCACAAGAAACAACTGTCAGTTCTGCAGATTTCATAAGTGCATGCAGCTTGGAATGCAGAGAGAAGGTACTATGTGTTAAGTGAAAAGGCTTGAATCTGAGCTGATACATTTTTTTACATTTTTTTTATTTCACATACCAGTATATTCACCTACACCTAAATTAACTAAAGTAAACAGAAAACTTGACACAATTCAACCTAACTTAAAGAAACAGGCAAGAGGAACAAAACCATGAACTAAACACACCAGTCTTTCACAAGCCATACCAATCATGTGGCACTAGTGTTTAATACGTCGTTCTGAAAGTGAGAATTAATCTCATAAAAGGTTTCTCAATTTATTATCAAAAAAAGAAGTTCATCACAATTCTGACCTAAACCTTTGTGAAGTGATCTGTGAGTATAATTTGAACATTCAAGTCACAGATGGCAGAATTATTTCCAATACTGATAACGGAAGTTAACTGAGTAGGATAAAAGTACATTATTCATATTGCCCTGCACGACTGCAACATAAAGTGACAAAACCAGTTTGACACATGACATTTCACACAGTTATTCAGGGCCAACTCACATGTATTTAAATTAGACAACTCTGTATGACACTTAATACAAATTATGGCCCTTCATTAACTTATGTTTTTTTAAGATTTACTCATTTAGGGCATATTGTGATTTCAACTTATATTTGGAATATCATTGATCAAAATGAATTTAATACTTCACACAATCGTTCACAAACATCGCAAAATGACCAAACATAGTCCCATATCATTCTAAATATAAATTATGGCGTTGATCGATTGAGAAAGATTGGTTTAAGTTTTAGGACAAATCAGGGTTTTTACTCAGTTCTCCAATACCTTTCATTCAATGGACTTCATACTTCACACAGTTATTCAGGGCCATCACACAATTAAGTAAGACAACTCAGTATGACACTAAATACATTTTTTGGCCCTTCAATTCATTTACATACATTGTTAAAGATTTAGGACATATTGTGATTCATATTGCATCTCGAATACCGTTGGTCCAAATTAATTCAATACTTCACACAGTTGTTCACGGACATTGCACAATAACGTTACATAATTGCATATCATCCTATACTATACTATAATTATTCATTTCATGATTATACAGCTGTGCGTGAGGATCGCTCTCCAGGCGGAAAACAGAGAGTGAAGCGTATGAAGGTAGAGGGAGAGGGGGAAGCAACACAGAACGTATCAACCCCCAGCAAGAGCCTGGAGCCTGAACATGCTGAGATAATCAACATCATCATATCCTCTAACCCAGACAAGATACCCACCAGAGATGGTGAGTTGTTTAAATAGATATTGGTCCAAAGCATTTTTTTTTAGCTTGAGGCCATGCCAAATGTGTTAAGTGCTTTAAAGGTTATAGGAGGGTGCTGTACCCTGCCCCTTTTTACTAGCACACCTCCCCCCTCATAGAGACCAGCAATATCACCTAATTGCCTTTTTAGAATTGAATATATTAGATAGGGTAATCAAATATTGTTAAGAAGCATATAATATAGTTATATATACATAAAAATTTAATATATCAGGCGGTTTAAATAAAACCTAAAACTACTTAAATGTAACACATTTCTAATATTTTTTGGGGTATTTATGATATTTAAGGTCTTCTTCAATGTCCTCTTTTCACAATACCTTTCTGCAGCACCCAGCCACTTTAAAGCCAGGCTTCAACCTTATGATTCTGTGTTTATTATTACATATATGTTTATTATCTTGTGTGTAGGTGTACAGCCTTCATAATGAAGAAAACAAAATATTTACCAAAATTTGAATTAAGCACAGAAATATGAGTGAAGAAATATCATATAAATAGGAAAAGTTTTCAAAATGTATCGACCTGCAAATGTACATTTAATTACTTCTCATGATTTTTACTGTTGTTGATGTTTTCTGTTTCCTGGCAGGTAGTGAAGTTTTGAAATTGAACCTGCCATTAAAATTATACTCACCATGTCATAACCATATGCTTATCTGAAAAGTTATATTGTGTAATGATAAGAATGATGCAGTAAAATAAAAAGGAAGAAAGAAAGTTGGGGTATTGAGCAAGCCTTAATGTAAGCGTCTGGGTCTCTGTCGCGCAAAAACTTGAACCATGACCATTACTAGAAAAATGCTCAAGATATTCAAGATATGTGAAACTTTGTTCACATGTTTCCAAAGACAGTTAGCACATGTATAACAAGGCAGATAACAATAACTTTCAACTCATTGTGACAAAAAAATAATAGAAGAGTGCTTCACTAGGCGACACTCTTGTTTTTCTAAACACCAACTTGATGGAAAATGATTTAACGTAGTAAAATTTTATCCTCAAAAATGGTTCTTAAATGCAATGTACCATGTTATAAACGACGTGTTTGTTTGACTTTCATTTTCACCATAAGACAAGAAAGTATGTTATTCTTGAAAATTTTAAAAAGAATAATTCAAGGTGATACTCGTATTTAAAATCAATACATAAGTACTAGGGATGCAAACAAATGGCAAAATTGGTATTCGAATATTCGGTTATTCTTTCAAATGAATATTCAAATATTTCAATTACCAAAATACATCTTTTAAAAGTTGTAGTAAACTATTATTATATTTGCTATAGTAATAGCCCGAGCATTTTAGCTCTACTTTGTCCTAACCACTACGTGCAGCGGACCCTGAATTTCACCAAATAAGTGTCTGAAATTCCTCATTTCACAAAGACAAAAAGTAATACTTTATGAACAAAGAAAAAAACAAAAAAACTTTTAATTTATATTCCTCTGCCTTCATATTTGTAAACAACATGATTTCTGGTCAATTGGCGTTATGTGCGAATGGAGGGTCTTTCCGTAGGACGAGCAGCCTCATTCTGGGATTGACCTTTACTAAAAGAAACTATGGAAAAACCAAACCAACTTTGAGACTAGTTTATTTCTTAATTGGTTGAGGCAATTGACCGAAAATAACTGGAATTTTTGTGTCACTTGTCTTACAGCTAGTTTTTTGTAAAATTACGGGGACTTTTTATAGTGACAGCCGACATGTCCCTAAATGATTTATAACACGTGTTTAGAGTATTGCCGTCACATTCACACCTCTGGCATTATGGGCCAATCGTTGTAAAAACAAGACAAACGAATCTTAAACACAATAACATAGTTATAGGCAAAATATTTATTATTATATTTATTCAACAACAAAACTTCGAATATTCGAATACTGATTTGACATTGGAATACCAAACGTTTGATCGAATATTCGAATATTCGTTTGCATCCCTAATACACATGTATAACAAATGTAATAAATTTTGAGTGATAAACCTTTAACTACTTACTAAAAATAAAATAATGCATAAATGGAAAGTATTAATTACTGATATCTAGATTTTAACTGTGTATTTAATAGCTAAAAATGCAGAAATATTAAATGACTGGTGGGTCCTAAAAGATTTACAGTGATCAACGATCATCTCATAAAGTAGAAATACCGTGTTTTCTGCACCCTTCTTTCAAATTAAACATGGTATCCCTCATAAGAACTATTGTTTCTGATATATTCATTTTTTTCAGCAAATTTAACAATTGTTTTAATTGTAGTACATCTTTTTTATGCCCCCACAAAGTGGCGGCATATAGGGTTGCCCTTGTCCGTACGTACCTCTGTCTGTCTGTACGTACGTACGTCCCGAAGATTGTTTCCGATCTAATTCTTGAAAACCGTTTGTCCAATCCTCACCAAACTTTAAACACATGTTTGTGACCATAATATCTTGATCAAGTTCGATAGTCATGGAAATCGCTTTAGTCATTTAGGAGTTACGGCCCTTTTTTGCCAAAAATACTTCAAAAATATATGTTTCCAATCTAATTCTTGAAAAGTATGTGTCCAATCCTCACCAAACTTTACATACATGATTGTGACCATAATATCTTGATCAAGTTCGATAGCCATGGAAATCGCTTTTGTCATTTAGGAGTTACGGCCCTTTATTTGCAAAAAAAGACTTGAAAAATACGTCCCGAAGATTGTTTCCGATCTAATTCTTGAAAACTGTTTGTCCAATCCTCACCAAACTTTTAACACATGTTTGTGACCATAATACCTTGATCAAGTTCGATAGCCATGGAAATCGCTTTAATCATTTAGGAGTTAGGGCCCTTCATTTCCCAACAATACTTAAAAAATATCTTATCCGATCTAATTTTTGAAAAGGATTTGCCCTTGTGCAGATTATCCTGAATAATCATTATGGCTTATTTTCTGTGACAAAAACTCGAAGTGGGGGCATCCGTGTCCTATGGACACATTTCTAGTTGTGAGTAAGAGTGCATCTTTAAACTTTCATGATACATTCTTGCGTGTTTGTCAGAGTCAAACAAGGGGAAGGAGATCTCTGTTCAGGAGTTGATGGAGTATGGTTACATGGAGCTCAAGTACATCATAGAGTGGGCCAAGAAAGTGCCAGGTAAATACATATACTACCACCGCTGACCGAACAGTTTATGAAATTATATAGGAAAGTGTAAAACGATCTTGTGATATAGTGTACCAGAACTTTTGTTTACTGACATTTTATTCCATTCTTTTTAGTGGATTATTGAGAAAAAGACACCAGTTGATTATATCTTAATAATAGCATGGTTTGAAAAAGTGAGTTTAACAAAATGTAATTTCACTGTTTCATTGAAAGAAGGAACGTAATGGCTCACAGTGCTGGGAAGAAATATCAATGACATCATTTCCGGTATGATATCATCTGGACGATTTTATCAAAAAAAAATTTAGAAATAATTTGCAAAAAAGAAAAAAATGTTGTTTTAAGTGTAATATCACAAGATAATTCACCTCATGAAAACCGATAGTAAATAGGTTGCCCACCATGTACAATCGGTGAATATTTTGTCATTTGACAAATAATTATCCTGTATAACTTTTCAGATTTCCGCCTTTTTGGTATGGACGACCAGATGGCCCTCCTCAAATCTGCGTTCATGGAGCTCAGCGTGTTTAGAATGTCGTACAGGTACAGCTTTGCAATTATTTAATAAACTTGGGGGGTTTTCTTGTTTGAAGTGGCTATTCCATTTAAATATACAACCCCCGGGGGGAAGGCTCTTTTAAAATATGCCACCCCCCTACAGAAGCAAATTTATCCTTTCAGGGTCCAAATAAGGAAAAAAATGACACCCACCGATATACTATTTAAATAATTGCCTTCCCCCGGTGTGTTATATGTTTTACTGGAATAGCCCATAAGTTTTGTGTAACAAGTACATAATAGAAGTAAACCCAGTATAAAATTAGAAATGACTGCTTTAGTCAGTACCGTAAATGACTGGGTATAAGACGATAGGGGGTATTAGACGCAGGGAAAAAAATATTAATAAATTATTAATTAAATTAATTAAAACACCATTTTATACATGCACTGAACTGAATAAACACATTCTATCGGCTTCAGATCAAAGAGTCACACTGTGTGACGTCACATAACTTACAGTTATACCCACGAGGATCTCGTGGAGAGCATGGACATTGCTATGCAGGATTAATGTATAACTGTACGATTATTGCTTCATAGAGTCTATAAGTGTGGTACAAGTTTGAAAGCTTATTGGCAGATCGTTTTACAAACATGCCATGTGGATGTTTTCTTAATCCCGTGATTGGCCTTGTTGTTTGTTTAATCCTCAAATTAATATATCACACTTCCTTTTCAACAGGCAATAAATCGTTTAGGATGGGTAGTAACTAATTAAATTGTCACAGTGGTGTATAAGGTTAGGTAATCTAGCCAGGCATTGTAAAGATAAAAATCAATAATCTTCGTCTGTGAAACTTGGTAACTATGAAAGTTATGATTGATGTCCTTTGGGTGTCCGAAAATTAGGTACGCAAAATAAATTATTTTGGGAAATAATTATGGGTGTCCAAATATTTAGAGTGTCCGAACTCTTAGGTGAATTACGGTAACTTTAATCGAAAACTATTTTTGTTGAAATTATAAACGTCTTACGATATACGTTATCCCGATCTTCAACTGCCGTTTTAACCCGTATATACTCGATCAATATGACGCGAGTAACATCCCTTTCTACATAAATCTAAACAAACTCTCGGCTTGAAATTGACCTCAGAAAAAAAGTTCAAAAAATTGTTACTGGGTATTATACGCAGGCATTTTTTTGCATCAAAATCTGAGGGAAAAAAGTGCGTCTAATACCCAGTCATTTACGGTAATAAAGTCTTTTCAAAATGACACTCCCATCGCCCGAGATGTGTAAAATCAGGCTACGGTCTGTTAACATTCTCAGACTGAATTTAAGATAAGTAATAACACAGTGTAACACAGCATTTTTCACCAATTACACATTATTTTTTTGAAAATTGACAACTATTTCATGTTCATTTTTTTAAGTTATAAAAAAGCTGGATGTTGAATGCTACATATAGTTGTTCTTTTTATTCTGATCGTATTTAAGCTGACAAAAATAATGTTGAAAGCATTGAACGGACTTATCACCACATTTGATCTATGTGTTATTATTATAAATGTAGGATTTATGTAGACTATTTATTATTATTTGATTCTGAAATTGTTAAAAAAAATATGTGCTTTTGTATTTTTTCAGGCCTATGAATTTTCTTATTCCATTTATTATACCAAAGTCCCGTATGACCTATGCTTCAAATATCGTTTCTGCCACACCATTATTTAAATTCAGTCCTGTTCGATTTATGGATCACATTAATGTTAGGAAATGTGACATAAGAAAGTAAGAAACATATGCAAATAAATGTAAACTTTGTAAGCTACATTGTAATCCTTCACAAGTCCCTGATGGAGACATTGTTGTGGAGTGAAGATGTTTCCTAATACAAGCTCTCCTTCCATACTTTTAATCAATGTTGAGACTGAGTCCATGTTAATCACAGCAAAACGAAATGGGAATATCTTGTCGTACACCTCATATACACTACTTTAATATTAAAGACTAATAGGGTTACAAAATAAACTAAAATTAATACATTTCCATGTCAGTTCCATGTGTTGCACAGGTCACCTCTGACAGTAAGCAATGTTATATTATTTCAGATCACTCCCATACGTAGACTCCCTGTTTTTTGCTGAGGGTGTTATCCTCCACCGTTCGCTGTGCGAGACAATGGGCTGGGGTCAGGAGTTGGTTCAGGCAACACTGGAATTCTCATGCAGGCTTCGACAGCTGAACTGTGATAAGGTGGAGTTTGCCATGATGAGCGCCATCGTCCTCACCTATCCTGGTATGTTCTATGTCTTTGTCTGTATTTTCTGTGACCATGTCTGTGTTGTTAAATAAAGAGGAGGAAGAATGTTACAACTCAGAATTTCTTATTTGATAGGTGCATGAAATACTGTAATTAGTCCATCTATAAATTATACAGTAAAGTTACGTTTTATTAGGCACACCTCAAATGATAAGGAATGTTAAGTTCATTGACTTGATGTACAGAGCAGTGACTTCTATCACCGTACTCTCTACAAAAGTGGTTATCTGTACATATAGTCACCTTAGTGCAAGAACTCAATAACTGCTTCTATTTCTTTATGCAGCTAATGAGTTATTGCGCTTAATTGACAATATACATAAACGTAAAATATTATCATAAGCATGAACCAAAATATTCTGTAATATTGTGCCCTCAGTTTGATGAAGGGTACTTATACGGGTTATACATACAGATCAAGTTTGATGCTTGTTTTCAGATGCCATTGGCCTAGTGGATAAAATGAAGGTGACAAAGATACAGACAAAATTCCTGGACGTTCTCCGCCGGTACGTCACTGTCCAGTACCCAACTGACAGGGGCCGGTTTGGAAAGCTCCTGCTGCGGCTCCCGACACTGCGAACGCTGAGCGCCAAGGCTGCTGAACGCTTTCTATCGCTTACCCTGGATGGGGTGCTGCCCATTAATGAACTTGTGCAGGAAATGATGTGCTAAACTGGCTAGGTTTTATCTAAAGGAAGGGTGTTATACCCTGCCTTTTTTGTGTGCATCTTTCTGCCCTAATTTTGGAAACCAGCATGTGTTCCTTTCTGCCTTCATAGAAATGAATGTTCAAGATAATGAAATAGTTCTTTTGTTTAAAATGAAGTAAATAATATTATTATAAATACTTACACACTTAACATATTTTGCAATTTGCATAAGGTTCAAGTTCTTTACAGCCCGATATATATTAAACCCTTTTTATACTGTCCCTCTTCTGCAGCATCCTATCCTTTTTAAAACCTGGATGAAACCCTATGTTTAGGTAGCTACAAGATATGATCATATTCCTTGGAAGATACTGATGACGATGTGCTTAATTCTGTAGCTTACAATTGTATTCATCATGTTTTTAGAACGTGTTAATTTAGGAAGGCTATAACAATGAAAAAAGATATACCGATATCATCTTAACATGTGTGAATTGAAGTACTGATAACAGTGAAACTTATGTTTCAAACATTTGTGAAATAGAAGAAGTCTTCTTAACTGTGTGTGCATTACAACTATGTTGTTAATGATAAATCATGTGGTTATTATATGACTATTTCATCTTTATTGTGTTGCTTGTAATATCTTATAGTTTATCTCGTTGTTATAAGTGACCATCTTATCATGTGTTTTGAATGGTTAGAATTCTTATTTTGTTTCTGCTTAGTGATCATTATGTTTGAAACATTGGGAGTGACCCTTAAAACATTGGGAATGTCTAGGGTCACATCATAGAAGTCAACCTCGTCATTGATGTAAATTTAACTCTGTTTTATGTTAAACATAATTCAAAAACTGGCTGATATTTTTGCATGTTAATAAAGACAATAAAATGCCAACAGGGACAATACAATATGGCATGCCATCAGAGGCAATACAATATGGCATGCCACCAGTGACAATACAATATGGCATGCCAACAGGGACAATACAATATGGCATGCCACCAGTGAAAAAACAATATGGCATGCCAACAGAGACAATACAATATGGCATGCCAACAGAGACAATACAATATGGCATGCCAACAGAGACAATACAATATGGCATGCCAACAGGGACAATACAATATGGCATGCCAACAGGGACAATACAATATGGCATGCCAACAGAGACAATACAATATGGTATGCTATCAGAAACAATGAACTATGACATGCCGACATGGACAAAACAATATGTCATGCTTTCAGAAACAATACAATATGGCATGCAATCAGAAACAATACATTATAGCATACTAATGTGGACAATACAATATGGCATGCTATCAGAAACAATACATTATGGCATGCCAACAGGGACAATACAATATGGCATGCCAACAGGGACAATACAATATGACATGCCAACGGACAATACGTGTATGTTAAGGCAGTGCTTTTACTTGAGTGCCCTTATTGTGTCACCTGAAGCATGGGGTATACCTACCGTAATGGCTTTTTACGCCCTTTGGATAGAAATGTGTTCCCATCAATAACTTATGAAGGAATTGTTGCAGAGTCTTAAGCTTTGTTTTATTTATTGATTATGATCAGTAGATTGCCCCTATTCATTTCAACTTTTTAAGGTTAAGAGGTCAAAGGTCAAGGTGGTAAATTAAGACTGACAACCATTGGCATTCAGTACCATTCAAATTGTAGGCAATGCTTTGTCTAGGATGGATGAATAGCATTTTCTTAAAACAACCTAAATATTACATGAGAAAAAAAATATATATTATAATTATATTATTGTTTTTTTTTTTAATTCAAATAAGCTTTCGGTGATTTTTCATAAAGTATTGAATTATTTGCTTATATAACAATGCTGTTTGTAGTTTATTGATTATATTTACTTTATCATCTTTGTTTTCATGGTTTACATTGGTTTACATTGAATTTCAGCTACAGTCGAAACTCGATTGCTCTATATTTTTAGGGACCGGCCAAAATACTTCGAGCCTCGAGAATATCGAGCCAAGCGGGATCGCTTACAGAATGTTTTGTTTTTTTGATTTGTTACAAAAAGTCTTTTTTACCTCGTTTGTTATTAGCTACGCTATCTCCACAAGAGAAGAGTATTTATTGGATATACTTACACATCGTACAGTTCGTAACATGACTTATTCGATACTTAGAAAATATTATTTGATTTTTTTATTTATTATAAAAATACATTAATTTTATGCGAAAACAACAAACAAGAATTTTAAACAGTGAGTAACACAAACATAGCTTATAAGTTTTATCAAAATGCATTGAAATTTATACATGAATAACAATTAGTGACAGAACTAAAAGGGATGGCATGTTTATTAAAAAATTACAATAAAATCAAGCGATTTTTTTCGATTAGCGCCTTGTGCTAAGTGAAGCCAAGCAAACATATCAAGGTGTAAGATTCTTACTTGATCCCGCGAAAATGACATTGACCCAAGCAAACAAAACAAAGTGTGAAATTCTTACTTGGGACCGCGAAAATGACATCGAGCGTGGAGAAATATCAACCCTTAAGATATCGAACCATCTGATCGAATTTTATATGAACACAGAGTAAAAAAAATCGGTCCTTCTAATCTATTTCGAGCCAACGAGGATATTGAGCCATGAGATATCGAGCCAATGAGTTTCAACTGTATTTCTAATGGTGAGATGTTTTTACAATGTTACAGGTAAAACATTTCATCAGTAAATTGACATGATTTCATTGTTTCAAACAGTGAAAATATCAATTTGGTAACTTTTCCTGTTTTGAAATATTGGCAGCTTTACTGGTCATCCATACAGAACGTTACTTATATTGGCATACAATTTTGGAAATTATTCTCAAAATTTACTATCAACTGTTTTCATAATCTCCTTTAAGGCATTTAATACAAATCAAAATTTGTTTAAGATTGCAATTTATATTGCCTCGTAAATAGCAAAGTTAATACTTAACTTGTGGCAACAGAACTCGTGAAAGTACTGTAAAGCTCTGGATGAAGTTATTTGGGATCCTGCCAGGTAAAAAACATTATCCTCTTTGTTTTTAAATTCTCGAAGTACTACAACATACATTTAAACAATGCTCTGTTTTATCATGAATTATTAAATTGTTGTATCATATATAAAAAACTATTTTTCTGTATGAAATGTTCATGAAAAGCACTAAAACTTGATATTAAGACATTGAGAATTTGATTTTGTGTCTGCCAGATTATTGTGCTCATTGAAGATTATGTATTGTTATCTTGTAAATATATTCCCATCATGGTATCAATTTTGTGGATTGAAGTATCCGTAATTACTTTTTCCACTTTGTAGGCCACCTACATTGTATATCCATACCTGTACAAATATACAGCTGCCCTCAAGTTCCTTTTTCATTGAAGCTTTGCTAAAATTCCTAAAATATGTAAAAATTCATAATCAATCAAAAATGAACAAACAAGCTTTGTTGACCTTGAGTGCAAAGTAGGCAAATCATGTCTGATTTTATTTTAAATAAAAAAAACAGATATACACACAACTCGACATATAATGTTATTATATACATATTTTTCTTCATTTATTTTACATTTAGTAATCAGGAATCAATTCCCTTGCAAATGACTCAAAGATTTTATGGGGTTACCATTTATCAATATTTCACATTACAGCCAATGAAGTGCTCATACAAAAAGCTTATTTAAACATGGGATAGCTTATAGATTGGAATAAGTTGCAGTGGTGCATCTGTATGCTATGTTTACCTTTTATTTTTTTGCAGGAACAAATATTGAAGTCTGCAATAAAATACATTGTTTAAATATATGATTTAAAAAAGGTAACCCACAAAACTGTTTCGAAAACGACTTTAAAAAAGGTTTATTAAATGACTTTGATATGAATATTTCATAAATTACTTTGTTTGTTATTATGTCTGGTCATAAGTCTTGTTAAAGAAATATTTTAAAAAAGTGTTGTCTTAATTCATTCTTATTTGACTTTTTCGGAGAAAAAAGTCGAGGTAATGTCAAATCCTTGATTTCGTTGCCTGTGTGAGGTAAATACTTTACCATAACTGCATAAAGCATCATGAAACTTGTACATGAAACACGATATGATACGATAAGATATCTTTATTGCATAAAACATTATACAATGTTCATTGCATGTAAACAAATGAATCAATGAATGGAGAAAAAGAACACAAACGCATAATTTCTGGAGCTATTGGCTGAAATGTTTTAACATCATATTATAGTTAGTAGGCGTGTGTTAGTTTATGTATCAAAGAATATGCAAAAAAACACATCAAAACACGTGTACAAATAACAAAAAACAAATGTATGGCAAGGTGAAAAAGCTTTCATATTTGTTGAGGTATGACCTGATCTCAAGGACATTGAGTATACTTAAGACATCAAAGGATACTGAGTTATTGTTGCCAACAAAAATGCTGTTTGTAATTATTTTACCAGTTCGTTGAATAGAAACCAAATTAACAACATTGACATTTCTTAAGTTTTTCTTCTGCATAATAAATATTATAAACGTATAATAGCCTTGCTACATATAACTGCAAATGGTACAACAGCTTAACAAACAAAATAAAAAGGAGTGGCAAAATATGGCCGTGAAAACGAACGGACTCCATGATAGGTCATAGTGACACACGGCTGGAAGTCCGAGTGGAAAAGAACCATGCAAGCCGAGATAGGCTAGGCTGAGCCGTTGTATTAAATGTATATTCAAAGTGTACTCTATTAGTACTATCGTGTCCTGTGATATGCCCGTGCTGGAATAGACTGTTTGGCAAAATGCGACAACCCAGCAACTACGGTCTACGTGCAAATGCTCCTTCCCAAAAGCAACTGCAAAACCCGCAATCTCCTAGCAACGCAACGCAACAATGCAACCCACAATTGCCAACAGCAAATGCAACATCCGCAATATATCTCCGCAATCCATGGCAACGCAATGCAACGCAACCACCGGGACGCCAAGTACTAGGACGTTCCCGGCCTTGAGCAACAGACATGCAACAGACTCTTTAAGAACTTGTTATTCCAGCAACGGGATAATAAACGTTATTAATATCTATATTCATCCTAATTAATTGATTTTAGTTAAAATTCCCAATTTCACATGTATAGCCCTTTTGTTGATTCCCATACCGAGTGATAACTAGCACCGAGGTGCTCTCCAAGGTAAAAGGTCTCAACAAGCCCAAATACATCTAAATCATAAATAATATATGTATGCATTTTTAAATTGGAATGGATGACAGCCTAGCCAGCTCTCGGCTTGCGAACTTTTTCCCGCCTTCACGACCGACTAAGTATTCTAAAAACAAAAAGATGTAGAACCTTTGAAAGCGGCACTCGTATACCTCAAACTTCTATAAATACTACCTCAAATGCAAGCTACCGGTAACCAAATTACGCTGTTAACCATGCATTTAAGCAACATAGCAGCTATTTAAACAAAAATAATAAATAAATAATATTTTCAAACAGAAAGCAGTTTCCGATGTCCATGGTTCCATATTTAGACATTCTTAAATCACAAACAAAATATAGGCACATTTACAACATGTGAAGAAAGTACATAATGTCCACAAGTCTGGTCCAGACCAATGTATCTATAACCAAAGTCATTTCCACTAAAGTTGGGATTGACACTCTGTCATGGCCTCTCTACGGCAACAGTCAAAGTATTCCATACTAAACTCCCATCCGCACAAGTTTCCAGTTATGATAAATCACCATGACTACAATATAGTAATTCAGTCTGAGGATGCGAAACAATATGGTCACAAGCAATGTTCATATAGCGGTTGCACGTTAAGAAGCGACTTATATTCCTGGCACTCTTTAATATGGCACTCTAGACAGATTCAGATGGCGATTTGTGATCCGTTGCTCCCCGACTGTTTTAGGGTATCCTCTGTCAAAACTAACGCCCCCTGGAGAGACATCAATCCGCCATACCGTGCATGTGGACCAGACTCGAACCACGGCTGCGATACATACTGTAACATACAAAATACGAAAGCAGCAACACATGAAAGTACATTTCTAAGCGGCAAAATTTAAACTTAATTTCTTTAAAACTTATATACTACTCAAAATTTGATAAGGATCACTTGATTAGTTATTTGTAAAAACTTAACCAAATAAGAATGCTTATTTAATTTCAAGGATTAGTTTTATCCCTTCGTAGGCCTCTAGAATGTCCAATGATTTTGATTGTAATGCTACGAGCGCGTGCACGGGCGGCACGGAAAACTGCATACCCACGAAAATAAGGAGTTTTGGCATACATGTAACAACATAAACATGTGGTCATTTCTTGTTTTTCGCTTCGTGTATTCGATTTTTACACGGACCATCTACCACAGTGTGTTCAAAATGCCAAACAGAAGACGTTTAACTCCTGATGAAATGCATGTTGGCATTGGAATGCTGGAGGCAGGGTTGTCTCAGAGGACTGTGGCAGAACACCTGAATGTGTCACAAAGTGTAGTTTGCAGGATGTGGAATCGTTATCAAACGAATGGAAATGCTCAACATCGACATAGTGGTGGTCGTGCAAAGGCTACATCTGACGTTCAGGATCGTTACATTGCGGTTTTAACCAGACGTAACCGCTTTCGTAACGCCACTTCGTTACGTAATGACTTCCAGAACGCCAAAAACGTAAGGGTTTCAATGCAAACCATCAGAAATCGTTTGCATAGTGCTGGCTTGATGGCACGACGACCGACAATTCGCATTCCATTGACCCGATACCACATCCAGGAGCGTTTGGACTGGGCACGTCAACACGTTGGATGGACGTTAAACGAATGGACCACAGTGCTTTTTACAGACGAGTCAAAGTTTTGTATTGACTTTACAGATCGACGTTCCAGAGTGTGGAGGGGACGTAATGAACGTTTTGCTTCAGTTTGTGTCGCCGAACATGATCGTTATGGCAAGGGCTCAGTCATAGTATGGGCCGGAACCGGCATGCACGGGAAAACAGTCTTACACGTAATTGAAAACGGTACGTTGACGGCTGTTCGTTATTGTAACGTGATCCTGGACTTTTATGTTCGACCGTATGCAGGTGCAATCCGTCCTGATTTCATTCTCATGGTTGATAATGCGCGCCCACAAAGAGCAAACAGCACAAACCAATTTTGAAAATGCTACCATCGAGAGAATGGACTGGCCAGCTCGTTCCCTCGACATGAACCCGATCGAGCATGCCTGGGATATGCTTCAGAAAGCTGTTTCTGCTCGTCCGGTCCAGCCAACAACGGTTCCTCAGCTCAGAACAACACTTCAGGAGGAATGGGCCAGACTCCCTCAGCAACAGCTCCGGAGGCTTATCAGCAACATGCGGAGGCGATGTCCAGCTGTTATTGACGCTCGTGGACATCACACAAGCTACTAACATTGGTTTAAGAAAAGTTCAGATATTCTGTTGACTTTCCAACTTTGTTGACAACCTGATATACGCCTGCTTTTGACCCCTATCATGTTTAGGAGTCCGTTACGCTTGAACGGAATTGGTTTGGTACTGATATTTTATGACATTTGAAATCTGAAACAATGTCATTTGATAACATTTAGTGTTGATATATCGTTTTCTTGAAATACGTATGTACTTTATATTAAAAAACATGATCCGTATCAAATTTTGAGTAGCATATAACAGGTAAATCTAAACAAAAGGTAAAGGAGGAAAACAATCTATGACTGGGTGGGCTGGGCGGTTTTTTTTAATTTCGGTCCTCTCCGCACGAGAATTCGCTAGCAAAGAAAGATTCCCGGTTCATAAACCGGTTTAATTTAATTCAAAAATGCACTTTAAACTAGTGTCAAATATCGAGAACCAGTCCGCATTGATTTGATCGATAGAGGCCGAGAGTGTTCCGATTGCTTAAGCAACGGGACAACAGACCTTAAATTCAATCTCGCGAAAATAATAAAATTTATTTTTAAGCGAAATAAATTAACATATTATTGAGTCATTGGTATTTCAGTTAACTAATGCATAATGAGCTTGTCATAGTTTTGAAAAACTGGACCAATGTCACTAAGATAAAACACATGATAAAACACAATCATTCTACCACTATATGTGCGCTATAGACTACAACCTACTTTTTCAGCAAATAAAATAACTCATCAGCTTGTGAAGCTAAACCATTACGAATGTCAACATTCAAGCTCCCCTTCTCAGAAACAATGTGTGTAAGCATTGGAATTGTGCTTTACGGTTACCTGTCTATCAATTTTCTGCCATTTCTAAACACATTGACTTAGTCTTATTGTATTGTACATTATTTTGTTAACATACTTCAACTCAAGATATTAAGAGGTTTTTTATTAATAAAACTCTGTTTCTTGTATACATGTGCATATGATTTTTTGGTGGTTTTGTTCAAAATTAACATTAAAGAAATCAAATGAACCCACACCATAACAACAAAAGAGAAAAATGGTAGCAACCGCTGGTTTGTAATTTCAAATACACAATAATCAATTGTCAAACTTTTCAATCAAAAAGACCATTATCAAACGTTTCATATACTGCAGTCAAGTGGAGCATTGCTGACATTGCTGAATATTTTTTAAGATCAAAATCACTAAACTAAAAAAAATCCTATATGAAGGAATGAAATAAATATTGTTTAAAAGGCTAGACTGTTCTTTAATATTCAAACAGCACATGCTCGACACATGAAATACGACGGCAAATAGAAATATTGGCTACAGAAAAATGAAATATAATTTTCCAGAAGTAAAGGTAGGTAACTGCGTGATATTTCTTTGATGATTTGCTGCTATTTGACCATATCTTGTTAGCAATTTGCGATTTTTACGAAACGTTTTTCTCATTGCCGGAAGCAGTATGGTGGACGAAGCAACTAAAAAAAGTTTGGCTCAGATTCCTTTGCTTAAAACAAAGGCAGGACCTAGAGATGGGGAACTTTGGGTTGGAAGACTAAAGGAGGAATATCAGTCCTTAATAAAAGTATGTTTTATGTTGGAAAATGTTGTTGGCATCAATTAAAAACTACACACATATGTTGCCGGCAATCAAAACGCCACGTCAAAACAAAGTGATTTCATTACAAAATGCTGACGAAATGAACGATTTAAGAGTAACGAAGTTGTGTTTCAAGTATAAGGGGAATTTTAAGAATGTTGCCATATCCATTTTGTTGATGGAAGTGTATTGAAGTTGCACATCTTCTGATACTATAAAAAAAATTATACTGTTCCAGTGTTTTTTTTTCCACTTTAAACTTACTAATTGAAGGGAATGATGGCTGGGCCCTTTAATAAGGGAAAAATTGCGTCGTTTTGGTAAAAAGGGGAATAACACTAGCATCTTTCATATAATGTTCAACTTGTTTTCAAACCTTTTTAAACAGACTTATGGTTATATTCATGAATGGCACTTTAAAATATTGGGATCAAGACAAATCGGCCCCTTACCAAATCGGCCTACTACCAAATCGGCCCCTAAGACGTTTCGTCCCTGCCATTTCGTCCCCTTAATTAAAATGACTCGAGACGTTTCGGCCCCTTAGTGATTTTCAACAGAGACATTTCGGCCCCTTTATTTTATTTTATTTTTTATCTTGAGTATAAAGTAAAACATTGTAGGTCTTCTTATAAATGTAAATGAGATCTGTAAATAAGTTGTAAATAACATATTTAAATTTACAAATAGACAAATATGCATGAAAAACAATGATATGACTGATTTAAAAAATACCCTGATTTTTAATATAAAATGTTAGAAAATCTGAGAAATTTTATTTGTTTTAACTGTTAATTATTAATTGATCATTAAAGACTTCAAAGAAAAATTGTTGTTGAACCATGCGTTCTTTGCAAGGCAAACTGTGGGTGTGAAAAAGACATTCAAAAACGTGTGAATGAATAATTGTCTTTAATTTGTTAATGTTATTTACAGTTGATTGGTATTATTCTGTAAGTGTGAGAATTAGCGGTTGGGAAAGTCGGAACAATCCTTGTAGACGTATTTATAAGCTTGTAAACACAAAGTGTCACAATACCAACGCCTGATACCTCTGTGGAATGACAATTCGCCATAAGACCGTCTGTCTAAAAACACCTTTTAAGCCAGTATGGTTTTGCATACGTATTCAATATAAGATTAATAATAGTTTTTTTCATCCTTACCTGATTTGAATATAAATTACTGAATTTCATAAAATGTATAACTTTCTTTCCATGTGTTTGTTTTTTATTATTAAATTGTAGTTAATAAGAAGATGTACTGTATAATAGTTCTTATAAAATATCTGTTCTCTTCTGTTCATAAATCATTATCCATCAATATCCATCTTAAAAGGCATCTGGTGTTTGGTCAAGACTGATGTTAGACAATGGACATGTCATTATACATATTATTAGCAACATAGTTGTGTATAATATTTAAAGATTATTTAAAAAAAAATTTTTTAAACATTTCTTCTTCAACTCTATTTCGTTTTATAAAATTATCTCGTGAAAAAATCTTTACATGTTTTCAAGTGTACAGATATTTTCTTTAAATCTATTTCTATCTATACCTTTGTATGCATGTATACAGTATAGCTTTGTCTATTAAAATAAAAAAAAATGAAATTACATGTTTTTTTCTTATATTTAGAAATAAAAAAATAAAATAAAAATAAGGGCCGAAACGTCTCGGTAATCAGGGGCCGAAACGTCTACGTGATGGGGACGATTTGGTAAGGGGCCGAAAAGGTAACCGTTTGAACTAGGGGCCGATTTGGTAAGGGGCCGATTTGTCTGGTAGCCAAAATATTTACTTTTTCATGTGGCGAATTGGGAGGAAATTCGGTCCTACAAAGGGCCCCAAAAATAACTTTTCTGAGAGTCATGAACATTATTTAGAGACAATTGGTTTGAAAATAAATTAAGTTATGAGCTTTACAAGAGCACCATCGTCAGTATGAGGGCCTTAACATGTCAACCTTTAACCTTTAACGTGTGTAACACAATGACCCTCACTAATATTAATTCATCTCTGTTTAGGTCATCATTCCTATCTTTAGCTTCTAAGTGGTCAAAATGCCATAGCGTTTATTTCATTGGAGCTTCATTACCGTTACCGGCAGGTGTCGATTAGATATTCTGAGAATAGATGGAACAGTCAATCGGTTTAGCATATGCTAAGAATGGCCTTAAGACTTGAATAATAATTATCAAAGGACCTGCCTTTTGCTAACCTCGAATAATAATTATCAAAGGACCTGCCGTTTGCTAAACACATACTTTACTTGGTACCAGATCAATCGGCTACGGCTATGGTCAACCGCTGATGGCTATTTTAAGTACTGTCCAGAAATTAGTTTAATTACCTTGTTTACTAAAATCCTATTAAAGGGGGTTTGGTCTAGCTAAATTTTTCATCACTGAAACTATTGATTGACAAGCTCCTTTTTGTGGTGATAGCCAGTAAAACACTTTGATTAAAAAATATTGTCACATGATGTGAAATGTATCACATGATATCGTTAAACTATTAAGGGGTAGTTAGGAAACAGTTCTGAATGGTCAACTGCAATTCGGGTCAATTGGGAAGTATAAAACACTTATCCGGGGGAAAAAGGAAGATAGTATAGAGTCTGAGTCTGTCTCTGGTTAGGAGTGTGGGTTATATTCTGCAAAGTAGTTAAAATCTGAGAGAATGTAATTGGGTTTAAATCTTCAGGTATATGGACCGAGTTTAGGCAGTCTGCAAAAGCAGTGAAAAAATAATATATGCAAAAAAATGGGCTGTTTTCTTCTTTTTCAGTATGTACAGAATAACAAAGATTCAGACAATGATTGGTTTCGCTTGGAGTCAAATAAAGAGGGGACCCGTTGGTTCGGAAAGTGCTGGTATTTCCACAACCTGCTGAAGTATGAGTTTGATGTTGAATTTGATGTAAGTGTGTTTTAAATCGAAGTTTGGATTTGACCATTTAAAATGAAATGAAGAATTCATTTTTATGATCGCATGGCATAACCTATTTATAAAAAAAATTGTTCCTACTGTGAACCATGATATAAATACATCTCTCAATGTTTTCCCTTACAATAGTCACAGGACTACGGACTACTAAATTAGACAAATTAATACATTGATTTTCTTATATGTTTAATTCAATGTTTTTATTGCAAGATATATCACTTGCCATTTCTTCAAGTTGCTCAGGGAAAGTAATTCCCCGAAATAAGTTTTACTTGCCACAGACATTGGCAAGCATGATATGTTGCAGACTGATACTAATTAATATTATAAAATATACATAAACTTTAAACTTTTGCAGATTCCTGTCACCTACCCAACAACAGCGCCAGAAATAGCTTTACCAGAATTAGACGGGAAAACTGCAAAAATGTATCGGTAAGAGTAATTTTGTGTATTTTGTAGAGGTTATGCACCAGTCAATTGTAACACCCTCCCCCCCCCCAGGTCCGGGGGTATAACAGGGATAGACGGGGAAATGGGCCGTGTTTTTACCTTCCAGGTGGCCCCGCAGTGCGGGGTGAAGGCGTTGGTTTTGTGTTCGTGCCAAAAATAGCGGGCAATCTGCCCTCTCTAGGAACACTGGGGTGCGGGGGCATTTGGCGGGGATTTTACCAGCAATTCATCCCCGCAGGGTAGGGACTGGCTTGGCTGGACCGAAAGTCCCCGCTATTCCCCAGACGTTGGGGGGCCGTGGTTACAATTGACTGGTGCATTAATACATGTTACTCTTATGGAATTTAATTAATAGTTGATATTAGCCATTGAAAATGTATTCATTATAAGGTCATCAGGAAGAGTTGTGTCAAGTATGCCATATCTTTGAGAATTTTATCAGTCTTAATATGTGAACTTGGAACTACATGCTGGATATACTGTTCAGACACTAGGGTAATTTCACTTCAAGCCTTGGCCCGTACAATATCATCATAACAAACTCTTTGAGTCTTTAATATGCCAGAAAATGCACATTGAAGAATTTGAAAAACTCCAGAGGAGAACAGGTCTTCATATTTACACCCCTGATTCAATGCTCTTGAAGTATTTTTCTCAAGTATGTCAAACTTGTTAATGTATCATTATTTTATGGTGCTCAGGTATTGAATTATCCCATGTAATTTTGAACTTCTGCTGTTTTCCAGGGGAGGAAAGATCTGCCTGACGGACCACTTTAAGCCTCTTTGGGCAAGAAATGTTCCCAAGTTTGGAATTGCCCATGCTATGTCTCTTGGGGTAAATGTTTGTGTTACAAAAATATAGACTTTTTAGTCAGAGGTCTACCATGTTGTAACAGTTACCTAGTGATCTAAAAAATAATAAATTAACAGGCAAATTCTGGTGATATCTTATTTAAACTGACGCAGTCTGATTTACTCTGCACTATACATTGATAGCAAATAACATTGGACAAAACTGAAGTTCAATTGATTTATCCTTTGATTAAGCTAAATTTATTATAATTAGATTCAGGAAGTATCTATATATATCACTGGTTGAAATAAGCACTACATTCACTGATAATTGTACTATTTGCACTATTGTAAAAATTTAAACTCATTCAATAAAAAGTAAAATTAGATTAATATCATTATTTAATTTATTTATTTTCAGCTTGGGCCATGGTTGGCTGTAGAAATTCCAGATCTTGTTGATAAAGGAATCATCACCCACAAGGCAAAAGAGGAAGCAGCAGCATGATGATAGTGCCCCTAGAACTGTGATTTTCAAATGTTATAGATGCATCAGATGTTGTATTCTATCAAATAGCCTTTTTGGCAGATCAGATTTGGTGCAATCAACCAAGAAATATATAAAGTGTTCGTTCTATGTGTACTGAACAACGAATTAGGTCTGCATTAGCCATGTGCAATCCAGTGCCTATTTAATTGTTTAGTAGACAAACAATGAATACATACTTTCTTAGTGTTAACGCAAATGTCTCTATTTTAGCCTTTATACATGAGCACACTTCCATAAAACATACTTAAATAAACTAATTAGTGACTAAATGGAAATTAAGGCATCGCTTTTGTCAGGAGCATCCAGAATTATTAAATCAGCATCAAACGGAGATCCCATGATTGGTAAGAAGGTTTATGCAAACACTTCAGTGCATTCAGCTCTGAGATTGTTGATGATACTGTTCAGCTTACTAAACATTCAGATAATAATTAGTTAAAATTGACATATAACTATGTCCAGATAAATCTTTTAGATCATCTCTTACTTCTTGTTAAATTAAAAAAAAATATATGTTGATTTGTATCTCTACAGATAGTTGTACCATGTTCGGTTAAGTGTTCAGAAGTGATTTTTAAATCATGTCTGTAATATCATCGTGAAAAAATATTTTTAAGAAGTTGTTTTGTCTACTGGATTAGCTTAAAACCTCTTTGACTGATTTTATATGTTTATTTAATTTGAACTAATCTATTTCTGTTACTTTTCTGAAAAAATAAACAAACCAAATGGTGAAGGATGTTTCTTAACACTCTGTCATGAATCATCTATTATTTGAACAACATCTGAATATGGAGAAAAATAATATAATTGACTTGAACAAGATGAAAGAGGTAATGATTTGAAAATATGTCCTCCATTAGTGAGAAGAAAATGCAAGAAGAGTCAGCTGAAATAATTTTGACTGTTCACAGGAATTTGTCTGTCCGTCTGTTTGTCCATTAATTTGTCCATTAATCCTATAACATTGTTAATGTTCATGGGCTTTTAATTAATATTCACAAAATTGTGGAACATGATTAGGTAAGTCACACATAGAAGTTTTGATCTCGGCACAAAGGCAATAGGGGTTTCAAAGCATTGAACCTATAAAAAAAGATTTTAATTAAACTTGACATAGTTTTATGGCACTATTTCAATATAGGGTCAAAGACAATTAAATAGGGATATTATTAGAATAATAGAAACAACTTGGTTACAACTCGAGGGATTTTATTATTAACGTTATTTATATGGTACTAAAGCAAGGCCAAGTAAGGTTAAGGCTCAAAGCAACAACTTTTAATCTGAGACATGGCTTGGCAGCTATGAATAGGTTTTAATCAAACTTCAATGTATTGTTTAGTAGAGCTCTATTGAATGAGGTGTCGTCAGTTCAAATGTCATGGTTACACTTAAAAGTTTATGCAACATTATATGCATTAACTAGCAATGTTTGCTATCCCAACATTGATCAATTATGATATACGCACGGATATGATATCTATCTGACTAAACACGATTCGGGATATTTGTCACGGGTTTGTGACAGTTCTACCCATGACTTTTCTCATTGTCCGTGCCAGCTATTATTGGCTTGATGTTATGGATACAAACACATGACAAACCATTTCAGCTTTGGAAAGTGTGACCTATCAATTGAACTTTAATACATACACACGGAAGCAACTCAGACAGCCATTTGATCTGCATATGCCAATTTAAAGTACACGGTTCATGTCAATGTTTCTTGAGTTTAACAAGAGAAGACATTTAGCATTTCACATTTTTTCACAATTTAATTACTAGATATACAGTTGATTTTATTTTCTTAGATTAATGATGATATCAAATAATGCGTCGAATACTTTTTGTTCTTTATATATTCTAAAAACTAGAAAAAAACAGATACTACATCAAAAAATGTAAAAGCAATCGGAATACAAATGTAAGTCTTTCATGCGTCGAGGATACTCCTTGCTAAACTACACTCTACAATTTTGCACTGAACTGGAGTGATTTGTACTGGAAGCGGACAACCACCGAAACTTTCTCATTTTTTGTGAACACAAAATGAAGCACGAACGGGTTTTCTTGATCTTGCCAAGTGAGTATTTCGAAAACATCGCTGACAACGCCTTCCCCTAAATACTTAATTTCAAACACATCCATCGGGTATTTTCCGATGTTTTCTGAGAAACCAGAGTAATGTCCCTTTAACGCAGCTTCCGTTCCTGCGTCTGTGCACCATTTGATGTAAATAGAGTTGTTAACGTGACCATTGAAATCAATGTCACTAAACGCTGCTTGAATTTCAAACTTGTAAGCGTCTAATGGAATGCTTGGTCTGGCAAGTCTTGGAGATGGGGGGCCAAAATGTTGGTTTTCTTTAAGTTTATTGAACCAATCAGGGAACGTTGCCGGTCTTCTCGTCTTAAAATCGACGTAAACAAATGTAAGTAAAGCTTTTGCAAGAAAATCCCCAGTTTCGTGCTCCCTTACAATTATTTCAAAACTGAATGCTGATGTTCCGGCATAGAACACCTTCAGATGAGCATGCATAAGGTAGTTGGTACCCCAATGGGTTTGAGCTTTCAATTTGTTGCCCTTGTCTGACAAATGATACGATGTTTCCGCGTTGAAAATAGAATGACCGACGTCCTTAAGCCTGTTGTAGTGGCAAAATCCATTCGGTAGAACAACATATCGTATTGACTCAAACAGTTTTGCCAATGACCAGAGATTCATCTTGCCTGAAACGACATAAAAATGATTTTCATTTGGTATTGAGCGGGATTTACACGTTATTAAAAGGACCTTTGAAGGATAGTTCGTAGCGGATGAATCTAGTCAGTGGCAAATCCGTAAGCACTATTTGTTTATACATGTACATTAAGCCCATTGGTGTCACGAAATGGTTTTCTACGACCACCACCACACCACACCACACCACAATTCTGTAAAAAAAAATGAATACGTGACTCCTCATGTCGTTCAAATATATGTGTTACAAATGTATCACAGTTTCTTTTCTTTCCTCGTGGAAACATCTAATTCTAGTACTTAATTATAACTTTGAAACCAAATGTGGTGAAACAGCAATTGGTGGTATGTCATGAAAATCTATGCGCATCGTAAAGATGACTTTTGCGTTCACTTGTATTGCACAAATGAGTTTCCGACTATCCAGGTCATCCTCCCAAACATTGACCACTGCGATGTCATTGGCCAACGCCTCACCAATGTAATGGGTATCCATTGTTTTAATACAATATCGTTCTATGTGTTTGTTGTAATTTTTCAAGTTGCCAGCTAGAGCCGCTGCTGACCAAGCATCGGAACACCATCTCAAGTATGTCGCCTGGTTAATATGGAAGTTTGAATCGCAGTCGCTCTGTAGAGTTTTGACCTTGTACTTGAAGGCTGTTGTTGGGATTACCAAAGGGTCAGACTTCTGAAGTTTCTTTGGGTTAGCTACTAACTTCAAATGATCTTCTATTCCCTTTGACACCCATTCAGGGATAGGAATCGGCTTCCTAGTTTTCCTGCTTACATGAACGGATTTTGAGACCAATTTCACTAACAACCTTTCAGTTACGTAATCTCGCCATTCAATGGCTGAAGTGAATGACGTCCTGCCAACATCGGAGATATAGAACGAGAATCGCATTGGCATGTCCATGCCGAACGATTTCTCATAAGAAAAATTGGAATGGTACTGCTGTGTCACCTCAAATGAATGGGTTGCGAGAAATATTGTTGATTCCCTGGAGAATAGCATTGGTCCTATAAAATTACGCAGACACAAAGCCCGCACGGATTCCAGTATTTTTGCAAAATTCCACAATCCTATTTTACCTGTGAGAGTAAAAATTTAGCGTAATAGTATATGTTATTCGTGTATTGGTCAATAAAGTGTCTGGGCTGGTATTCATAAAACATGTTAAGGCTATTCATAACGTAAGGCCAGTTCTTAAGTGAAGTTTCTCACTGATTATATCATAAAATAACTTATTATTATAATTATGAAATACTTTATTTTCATTGATTTTTTGATAATGTCAATTTATATATTAAAACACTAATACTTTTGTTAAGACATTATGGAAGCTGGTTCGGCCCTGTACGTTCTATGTCCATGTGATTTTTTTTCTGGGATGAGGAATCACATGACTTAAAGGGGTACTCACATTGGTCACCACTATTCACAACCAAGTTAGTGACGTTAATTTCTAAAAAACTTTTGTTGACAGAAAGGATCTGAAAACCTATAAAAGACTATGCTATTTTCTGCTTTTTTGCTTGTACTTTAATCATGCAATCCTTGGTCAAAACTAACGGAATTTTGGAGAACGATGCAACGCTGAAAATTTGGGCAAGGATTGCATCATTAAATACAAACAAATCTAAAATATTTCATACGTATAGAAGCAAAAAATAGCATAGTCTTTAATAGGCTAGTAAGTATTTTCATATATTTTCTTTCAATTTTTTTCTATAGAAATTATCGTCACTTACATTTTTTGTTTACATCGGATGTGACCCTGTGGAGACCCAGGTGAGTCATATATAATTATACAGGGTTAATATCGGTGATATAACTTTACTTGTACATAACATGTTATATTTGCGAGAATAAATACTGTTTTAAAACAAATAACCGAATACGTACCTCCAATCTTCTGGTCAAAGTCTGTATACGTTAAACCCGGAAGCAGTAGCTCTGCAGCAAAACCATCGTCGCTGATGCGGTACTTAATGAGTCTACCAGGTTGTATGGTCCGTAGGTCGGGTAGGCCGGAGAATTTGGAGTCCATCTTTAGTCACTTGTAAGGTCTCAATGCTGAAATAAAACATATTAAATGTAGAAATGGATGTGAGAAAGCGCATGTGTTTTGTGAAGAGACTTACTATACAAACTGAACATTATGGATATGCTATAATATTTAAACAAAGCACAGAGACTTGAATGTATGATGCAGACCCTAACAGCTGTCCCTGACTTACTTTAAATAGTTGCCTGTGGCCTCAGATGGTTAAAATCAGTCTTGATCCTGAAAATGAAAAAAAAACAACATATTCTATGGCTGCTTATCACGTCATGGGACACAATACAACTATTACTCATGATTTTTCGACGATTTTTCAACATTCTATAAAATCGAACAAAATCCAATATATAATTGACAATTGTAAATAAAAAACACCTTATATTTGTCATAAATCTATACAAAAATGACAAAGTAACTGTTATCTTACCGCGACTAACTTACCTTTAATATAAACCATACATATATATACTAACTACAAACACGAATAGCAGTAATCACAACACCTACCTTTACGTGGATCTAAATGTGTGTAATATTTAACTCAAACATCCATTTCAAACCGCAGGTCAAAATGTAGTACGCACACGGTCACTATAGAGTTTATAATGAAGAACGATCTAAATTTAATCTTTGAGTGTACAATCCATGACAATACTAGGAGAACTAAATTGAACCCAATGTTTAATAAATACAGAGTAACGCGAAATAAATAAAATGGCTATAATTATGATCAAGTATAAGACCAATAATTTGGTCTGAAATATTACATTATTTCAGCAGTAAATTACGTTCGTCCGGATACAGTTTCTAAACGTACCACATAAATAGTTTAAACTACTCACTTCATTCACTTTATACCACGCGGCGGACGATTAATGACGGATATTATAACCTGATTTAAGTAAAAGACACATGAGTTGGCACTCGATTCTCACAATGGACAGCGACATACTGACATATCTACTGGGATTATTCAATGGATATATTGATACACAGCTTTGCGTATTAACTTCTTTTTTTCTAAAGTTTTAGTATACTATTATTAGTATGAAATAGAAAAGTAGTTCGTTCATATGTATGTTATTGTAACGATACAACAATGTCAAATGCATCTACGTATTTGTATTTGGCTGGTATTAGCGTACTCTGCACAACAATAGATAATGAAATGGTAAGGGCAGGTAACCCAGGCAAGTATTTGTATCAGTAAAACTACTATTACGCCAGAAGCAATCAGATGTTGCTAAACGAGTTCTCAGTATAGAACTCGGCGTTTAAATATTTTACGGAAAATGCATAATGAAATACACTAGGGCTCGCAATCGACAAATAATATATGTTATAATGATTAGTTGGTCCCATATTGTAGGATGGTCAAATATGTAGCATACGTAAGTATTTGCCACTTTACATCCCGTAGCATTTCCTTATAACCCTAGCGTTCAATATTCCAAAAAGCATATACTAGTTAGATCCTCACATGAACAATCTCATGCATGAGTCGGGATATTCAGTGGACTTCTGACTGCCAGTAACCTTGGTGAGATATATCTTCGTGACGAATCGTTCGTCTTTTAGCATTGCCATTATGTCTTCAATAAATCCCACTATTTCTGTATCCAAGTCCATGACGGAATTCAACTGCTTATACCCGACACTAAAATATTTCTTTCTTTCTCTTTTACGTACAAGGTACACTGGGGAGTTGGACTCCAACTTTTCTTTTCCGGCCTTTTTCTATGATGACCCTAATCTGCAACAAATTTTGCACATCTTTCTCAATGCCAAC
This sequence comes from Mya arenaria, assembly GCF_026914265.1. Lineage (NCBI taxonomy): Eukaryota > Metazoa > Mollusca > Bivalvia > Myida > Myidae > Mya > Mya arenaria. The sequence continues at coordinate 32,835,022 of NC_069126.1, forward strand.
CTTCTTGGCATATGTCATGGTATATTGATTAATCTTACTGGTTCTATGGCAATGAGCTCTATAATTCAGCATATAGTCCTTTAGTCCTATAATGTTGATTATTCTCTAGGTTCGCACTGGCTGGTACTTTCGATCGTATGGTTTAAAACTATTTCAACAAGTCTCCTTCTTGTTGTTTTTTCTACTCTTTTGTACAACCTGTAAGGCTTTATGTATAATAACAAGTACTTATCTCCCCCGTCCTTTGACTCGTTAAAGCTTTTCATCATTGACTCGTTAAAGCTTTTCATCATCCTCTGCGCACTTTTATTCAACTACAATGACTGATACAATTCAGCTTAATCCTGTCTCATATTTCGTCTGTAGATTGATATAATACAACACATTGTTGTTTCTCCGATCTTCACTTCTCCATCCGTCGGCACCACTGAAACTGCCAATGACTTTGTTGTTGTGTTCTTCCTTGTCTGTTGTAATGGTGTTTCTTTCTTCCAATCTGTTGTGGAGGTTAATAACGTATTTGTACATAGTTCATACGTACAATGTATGCATCGCCCTCTTACTGTCTGTAAAGATATTCTGATGGTGAGAAGCATGTGCTTGCTTGTGTGACATCACGCAGTTTACGGTACACAAACGACATTGCGGACAAATATGTCTGTCACAGTAATTTGGCTTATCCTGGCATATTTTTAGCAAGCCTTGCAGTACGCCATTCATCTGCTCGCAAAACCCATTGCACTTAACTTCGTATGGTCAGGGGCATTATTGAAACCGTTTGAATTTTATGCCAGCATACTTGAGAGCCGTGGAAATGTGAAGGTCTTGGTTTCTCTAAATGTTATTTGAGGTGAAAGCGGGACAGGTATCCCCTGCCATTGTTTGTGTTTGAAGAACACAATTATGAACCGTGTTCAAGCATTCTAAACGCCAATCCAAATTTAACGAATAAAACGTTGTTTGTGTATATAACTCATTAGTGTTTAGTTTTAAGTCCCCAGTAGGAGATATAAGCACATGGCTTATATGAGGAACCAAAACTGATTTATACACCCGAGCGTATTTGCGCATGCCTAGGTACGCCCCTGATAGTGTCGTGAATATCTGCCACACAGATACTAGCCAAAAGACTTCACGATGGAGGTAAATCGGATCCCCATGACGCTCAAAACTATGGATTCTGTCAACCAATGATTCGGCAACTGGTCCCGTCTCTATGCGGAGCAATGCAACGGGGTCTGGATATTTCATTGTATATTGGACAACAGTATCTGTTCATTAGGAAGATTTCAGCGAGATAAAAACGTATTTGTTATTGTCATTTTTGTGAAAGACGATGCCTATGGTTATTATTCCCTTGCAGTTTTTGACGCGGTTGAGATGCTACCTTCGTCAGGCTAAAATATTCTGCTCCTGCAGACGCGTCATTTTGTCTAATGACGTTTGCATTAAAGTGCCTGCTGTATAGAACAGGTCTTTACTCAACATTCTATATACCCCAGGACTGACAGACTCTTATATGGTTAATCTATTTTGGACATATATATTTACAAACAAGTAATGGCCTAATATCAACATATTCGCAGTCAGTTTAACGAAAATAAATGATATTGTTGACATGTAGTCATCTTTACACTACTTTTCAGTAATGTTTCCAAATCGCTATGTGCAGCTTGCTGACAATTCGGCTTTTATGGAAACCAAATCACGTGCAACTATATAATAAACGATTAGTTGGTGTGCCTTCAAAATGGTTACAGTGTTTAAACGGTCAAGGTTTGCAACAAGTCTTACTTTGATGCAATAAGCGGCATAATAAGTTATAGTTTCATCGTATAGGATGATTTAGATGTAACAGAGGGTTATAAAATTAAATAAATATATATATTGTTCATGTCCACACAACTAATGTACCCACTTTGTTTGAATTCCATCAACCTACAGTCGTATCACTCCGCCATCTATCGGCTATTTTAGTACGCTCGGAATCTGGTCGGTACGTTACGGGTTTTACTCGGAACTGTAAACTACCTTTTTGGGACGGGTAATCCTTAGTTTTATTACTTATTTTAAGAAGTCTTCTTGCAGTTCTAACTTTCGGTGTGACACTCTTCTTAACATATCATAGCTTAGTTTGTATTACCAAAGTTTTTGCAGTGAATGTACAGGTCAACGATAACTGGAGTTTTGACAACCTCAGGACTATCTTTTGGGCATGATGGGCACATTTCATTATCAGCTTTGTTTCTGACCATTTTACAACTTTGACGGGTATATATTTATATATATATATTAGTTCATTTTACAGCGCTCTTTGTGGTACTGCAATAAATACTATTTCACTATATAGTCGTTTTGCTCGTTTAGTGTTATACTTAACGCCCCTACTGGCCCGCTCCTCTTTATGAAATCGGCTGCAAAACCTTTAAGTATGGAACATCATGCACCTGGGCATTTCATAGTTTATGGAAATAATATCTTTAACATGGAACAATGCATATCCCCCTCTTCAGGTCACGTGAGACTTGTCAACCATACCCTGCAGTAAATTCAGTACTTTGATTATCAGTAAAATATGTTCACTGTCTCCATCAATCGGAACCCCTCCGGCGGCCAGTATAAAACAGAATCTCGAAGTTTAACGGAGATGGCCGAGTTATTACGATTGCCTCTCCATATGTTCGCTTCACTTTATCATTGAAATGTTTTAACAGTGTTAAGTAATGCTTATTTTTAATGCCTAAGGCCACAACAAATTGATCATTTGTTCTTCGGATTTGCCGCAACTAATATTCGAAAAACGAAAAAAAAAGAATTTTTTTGCGCCCGCACATACTTTTTGGCCGCGCATATTATTTTTTTGTTTACTTCTGAATTTCCTCTACTTCCTGAAGTTCTTTAAATAAAATTTAAACCTGCAACGTCGACTTCGCCTTTTTTTGAAAGTATTTCTATGCTTTACATTCTTTGCGAGCAAAATTTCATCGTGTCAGGACAAAATCAGGTCCGGGTAACCGCAAAACAGCCGATATTTGTTGACAGTCTTTTTTGTCGGGAATGTTTTGCAGGACGCACCGTTGTTATTCATTTCCGGTATTATTCAGGTAACCTTCAGTTATCGTAATGTAAAATACACGCTTTAAATGAAAATCAGTGTCATAGTCAATGGATTATAGTCTTCAGTAAACAACAACAGTTTCACAGCGCCGAAGGCAATAATTATTTATGTGTGTTTTAGTAATTCATTGTTTTGTACTCAAAATTTAGTGTTAAATAATAACTAAATCGGATTTTAAAATAACACAGTTAAACAAAAACAACTATGAAACTAACAAATGCCTAGCTACACCTAGCTGCTCAGGCAAGCCATAATGCAACTTTATGTTGTAAGGTTAAAACAATTCTGTCGAGTGTCAAATATTGAGCAACACAGTTTAAAAAGCTAAACTCCAAGTAATTTATTTTTAACTATCAAATATCAGAGAACTTTCACATCTCAGTTACAATAATCAAGTTTTAAATTGAAAAACCTATATGAAAAATGTGAGTGGCCCACAGGGAAACCACGCACTACCTTAACAGAGTCCAAGAATGTAAAAATGGTGAAGGTACCGTCAGAGGACAGATAACTTACTGAAACTAGTTCAGTCGGTCTTTAAGTAGAAAGAAAAACCAATCCAAGTATGGTTTATAAAATGTGAATATTAATACAAGTAGCACAGTTTAATTTGGTTAAAAAATCAACCAAAAGACAAAGCTAAACAACTTTATAAAAAGCTCATTCTAAAATGCATTTCTCAGTTTTCATATACTCATAATTGTTATAAACAGATAAAAATAGTAGGACTTGTAAATGTGTTAAAATATCCCCCTCCCCCCATCCAGGGTCCGGGGATATACCAGGGTTAGCCGGGTGAATGTGGTGGATTTACCCGGGGTTGGCTGGACTGAAAGTTCAGTAAAGTGGCCTGTGATTAAAGTGGCCTGTTTCTTACGGGCATTAAAGCTATGGAGGCCGTCATGATATTTTTTTTCAAGACACGGACCTTAAACCGCAGGTTCATGGCAAAGGCGAGGTCTTGAAAGGAAAACGTCTTTATTCCACCACCTGCTCTTATATAATGACCGGTGCAACATTTGCAGATTTGTTTGGTGCTGCTTGAAGTTTGAAGTTGCAATGTCAAAGTCACTACAATTTTATCATGTGCTTTAAGAGGTTCAAATTTAGACCTGACCCAATATTTCGAAATGCTCAAATGTTGAATTACTCTGGCAAGTCTAAAATGTTTTTTGTGATAGTAAGTTACGGAATGAATACAAAAGTTTTGGTCTTCGAATAACTGCACGTTAACTATGAGGAATGTTGTCTTTACAATATATCCACGTTTAAATTGAACTTAATAGTTAAGCACTGGATCTTATTGCCATTTGTTAAATATTGAGATAGATTATCATGTGATACAATCAAAACCTTTTCATTCATAACTGAGAACCTATGTTTGCAATTAAAAAGCATTTCTTGATTGTATGATAAATTTGGTAAGAAATAAAAAAAATAAAAAAAATTTTTTTTCGCTTTGCGCTCGCCTCTGAAATGCCTTAAATAATTTTTAAAAAAAAAGTAGTTTCTTTTTTCGCTCGCTCGCTCCCACTTTTTTTTGGCAAAATCCGTAGAACAAATGATCAATTTGTTGTGTGGCCTAATGAATGTGTATACTTTTTCGACAACGTTCATCTTCTTCACAGTAAGTTATAATATTGATTTTTGTAGAAATGCTTTTATACAGATTTCTGCCTGCCGTTCACGAAAACTGTGTGCAAAACTAATTAACATTTAAGTGACACTCACTACAAACACAAGTGTATTTAAACATTAATTGTGACTTATAAACCTTTAACTTCTTACTAAATAATGCATTTATGGAAATTATTAATTACTGATAAGAATATAGTAACCGTGTATTTAATGACAGAAAGCGCAAAAAGTATAAAATAATTAATTGGTGAATGCTTAAAGATTTACTGTAGTCTACTATAGTCTTATAAGGTGGAAATACTGTGTTTTCTGCTCATTTCTTTCAAATCAAACTCGGTATCCTTCATAAGAACCATTATTTTCGACATTTGTTCATCCCTTTAGGAAAATCAAAACAATATTATTTATTGTGGTAAATCTTATTTGGGAGTAATCTTTAAAATACAACAAAAAGACAAATGATTGTATTGAAAACCTAAGCCTACAGTTTAACGCAGTTAAATAATATTTTGATACCCCCCCCTCCCCCGCCGCCCCCAGCGCAACGCCCCCACCCCACCCGATGAGATGAAAACACATTCGTTTCCTTTTGTTTTTATTCGCATGTAACATAAGGGTAAATGTCGCTTACATTCTAAAAAATAATTCAGCACGTGATTAGTTTAAACAGCGCAAATACTGTCTAATAAATATAAGCGAAAGAAAAATCAATTATTTCCCGTCAGCTAACCCAGTGCAGTAAGAAACGTAAAACTTAAACATATTTTTTATTAATTTTGAAATGTACATAAGCAGTTTCTCAATACAGTAAAATTTGATATAAACAATATAATATGTACTTTACAATACATGTCAGTTGGTAGATTTATAAATATACGAACAGTCACATTTACAACAATCAATTACAGCATTGACTCTAAATGGGGAGACACATCAACTGGAAGAGAATCATACATATCCACGTGCATAAAAAATACTACTTTTTCACATACTAGAACAGCAAACATAAGCTGTTTCCCGCTCTTCCCACCTTCCCAAACGTTGACGGTGACAATATTGTTAGCATGGGCTTCTCCCAAATAATGCACCACTATGTCTTTCATTTGGTATCGTTCTATGTGTTTGGTGTAATTTTTGAAGTGTCCTCTAATAGCGCCCAAAGAAGCTGCATCTGAGCACCATGACACATAACTGGCTTGATTTATATGGTCGTTGGAATCACATTCGCTGTGTAGAGCTTTCAACGTGTGTTTGAATGCATTGTCTGGTATAACAACCGGGTCAGGTTTTTCAAGGACTGTGTTATCCTTGATACACTGCCGATGCTCGTTTAATCCGTGCATATCTGGAATAGGTTTCGGTTTCCTTGTTGTTTTATTAACGAGGACAGCTTTTGTCGATGATTTAACAATCAATTCTCCAGTTTTGTTGTCTATCCACTCGTGTGTTACAGTATAAGAAGTGTTTCCTATGTGGGAAACGTAATAATAGAAGCGAAGCGGAGTAGCTACACCACAGCAGGCTTCGTACAGAAACCGCTTTTGGTAGAAAAGAGGTTTGAATTCTATTCTGCGCGTCGCTACGAAAAGAGTCGTATCCTTTGTGATGTATGTTGGAGCGAAAAAGTTACCAATGACGACAGAACCCACGCATTCTAATAGCTTTGCTAGACACCACAATGAAAGTTTTCCTAAAATATAAAAGACAATTACATCAAGTGTTATTATTCATCAGCGTCATTATGCAAATTGTGTGCAGTAACGTATATTAACAAAGAAGCAAATATGGTGTGTATTATTGCTAAAACAAATTTACAACATGGTCGAGTAATATTGTGACAAAATTTCACCAGAGAGAGAGAGAGAGAGAGAGAGAGAGAGACCATGCTTTTTCTGGTCACATACTTTTTTGAAAAAATCAGCTCACTAGTAATATTAAACGCTGACATCTAAATAAAATGTTTTCCTATTTTTGCAAAGTTATTGTGAAAGAATATCATTGAAAATTAAGCAATACACGAACCACCTATTTTCTTGTCAAAGTCTGTATACGAGAACCCCGGAAGTAACACTTCTGCAGCAAACCGGTCAACGCTAACACGATACTTAATGAGTCTACCTGGCTGAATACTTCCTATGTCTGGGTAACCAGAGAACTTTGTATCCATTGTTTTAAGTGTCTTTCTGTTTCCGCAGTCAGTTGACTTCTTTACACTTCATGCACATGTACGTAGTTGGTTAACCTCCGAAAGTATGTCAGTACTTTGGTATTCAATTTTAAACTTGTATCAACTCAGTATAAATATCCACCAGATATCAAATAGTTATGACCCATGATGGACATATTCAAAGACACGAGTTAAAATGTTAACGAGTCTAGTTCACATTCTCGTACGATCTTATCCAAAGATAAACATAGTTCACATTCTAGGACAATCTGATCCAAAGATAAACACTTGTATGCGGTAAGTCCATTTACATGTTTAAGTTAAAGGCTAGTAGTTCAACTTATATGGTCACTATTTCATTTATTTGTTATTGATATTACGACGGTGCCCAGCTAGGACCTCCGGTGAGCAGAGACAAAAACGAGATTTCAGGCCTGGAGCATGCTCATTAAAGTCATACTAAATCAGTTCAACTAGCAAAAATTATATTTTACACACACTTCAACATGTATATCATCAATATAATACATTGCCTTAAACATAAAATAAGATTTGACATTCTTCACTTGTTTCATATTACAGTATAGGGTACTTTTGAATTTTGTCAAATCTCATTTTATGTTGATGATATACATGTTCAAATGTGTGTAAAATATTATTGTGGCTAGTTGAAATGATTTATTATGACTTTTATGAGCCTTTGTCATCAAGCCATTAAAGGTACAAAGCCACTTTCTTAGACGAATATACGGGTTATGCAAATACCCTAAGGAAAGGTAATTATCCCAAACAACCTTTGCAAACTCGTATCTTAAAGTAAGCTGGAACATGGTATCTACACTAGCAACAATTTCTACTTAATACACATGAACGGGGCATTGGAAGGTTAGGAGCATTGAATATAATCGTGGCTTTGCTCCACCCAAATACCCCAAATGAATTCCAAATCATGCGCAAAATCTATAGTCTGTCATACGACTTCACAAATACAGAAAGCTGGAGTGTGACAGTGATCGATTGAGCGCAATTAACGCGGAACTGCTCAGGTAGCTCAGTGGCAGGGCGTACGCCTCGGAGCGGAAGGTCGTGGGTCGCAAACCCTGGTCACGTCAAACCGATATACGTCAAAATATGGTACCTGTATATCCATTGCCTATCGCTCGGCATCTAAGCGTAATACTGGGAAAAGGGTGTACTCGGTACTGGTTCAACCCATGAAAGTTGTATCACGACGATAAAGAACAAAGAATTCTCTTCACAAATAGCTAGGGTTTCGCATCCGGATCTCATGTTAATATCAGGATTTGACTGGAAATTACAGTCATTTCTATCTCATGTCACTTATGGCATTTATACACCATTAAAGTTGTGATGGCGTCACGGCGGTGTCAAGCCATAATGAAGGCAAGAGGCGAGGGGAGAACTGGATATTATCAAATAATTAAACGCAGACTTCTAAGGGGCGGGCTAATACACCCACAAAGAATACATACATGTACAGTTTGCATTCGTTTCTTGTGACTTATTGTCCGACATGGCTTTTGGGACAATACAAACTGACTGTCTCTTCGTTTCAAAAAGGCATTATGGTCGTGCTTTTATTGGCTTATTGATGATTACGCTTTGAAATGTTTATATGCAAACAGAAGTATATTCGCTACATTATCGGTATATTCCGAGTTAGTCCTGTGGACATAAACGGTGATTGGAAATCCATAACATACAATGTTTTACAGATCCGCGTAGCTCAGTGGTTGTATGCATAATAAAAAAGGATGCAAATCCGAATCCGGCAAAGATCATTTTTTGTTACGCTATTTTTTTAACGATATAAAACCATATTGTTTTCTTATATAATATCCATGCGTGATTAAATTGATTTAGACAAAGGTGAAAAAAGCCATTTCATTTTTGAATTTTAATAGGCTTTGACACTTGGATGTTTCCAAAAAAATCACCATTCATGGACTTGACTGAGAGGAAAACTAAACATGGATATCAGTAGTGGTTTATGGTTTATAGATTTTGTCTACCTAATAGTATTTGCTTTAATGAAAAATCGGCAATTACTAAATATTTGATTTAAGCAAAACGGTAATACGTTTAATAGGCTAATATAGTGCAATTAGTGTTTACCAACACAACAGAGGGATTTATTTGAAGAGATATGTCAATTACCACTACTTCTTGTTGCTTTATGAACATTAACAACCTGTTTTACATACATTATGTATCTGCCTAATTATTTAGTGCACACTATTTCAATACTTAAAATATGCTACCCTTCTGTTTATTAAACATCAATTTTGATCATGTTCCGGTTATACGTTAGTGCTTTTAAGTGTTTTTGGCATTTAATTACAACTGCTTTTATTTAGTATCATCACGCCTTAAAAGGGCTGGTTTGAAATGATATAGCCTTATGATTTATTAACTTTTCTAATTCATGTTACAAGTCTATGACAAAAATCACTAACCTGCATTAATTGTTATAATAACGCCTTCAAATGGCCCAAAATACCACTGAAATATCATATAAGAGCGCTGAAAGCGTTGAAAGACTGTAGGCGCGACAAGCATTTAAGCGAATCTAAAAAAAATTGAGTGGACCCAAACTGTAACCGATAAGTATTTATGCAAAAAGCTGCAGAAACAAGCTCAGTAGCAAAACGTTTAAACATAAACCCGGTTCAGTGGCACTGGGCAATAAATATTTTTATTTTATTTTAAATTAAAGTTTTAACTCAGATGAAGAATACTTGGTGTGTTAAACATATGTTAACGAGAGTATAATTCAGAAAGTTTTTATATTAATGATAGGCAAATTCATACGGATAGTGACCAAGGTTGTTTAGTATTTTGTTCCAGTTATTGAAGCAAAACTATATTATCCTAGTATGAATCCAATTAGTCTCCTCAGAGCGCTAGACTTTGTCCTTTACCTCGTATATCCTAGTAATAACACTATAACAAATGGCTCATTATACTAAAATAATGTATTTATCTCTTGCCTTATGAACTATAGCTTTCTTAGTACCATAATAAGAAACATATACTAGACCGGTTTTTAAGAACAATGTTAAATTTAACAACGTTGAGGAGTTCAAACGGCTTATAATTGTCAATCCTGAAAAAAATAGCCCGGAGTCTGTTTAAAGGATTCATGCCCAAAGCATGACAAAGAGGCTGAGTCCTCTTTTTTGAAATTGTTTCCAAAGTCATTCATATTCGTTTCAAGGTACTTCACACTGTGTTTGTTGCAAATGTCCGAGCAAAAACCTTTCTTTACAGCTGGACAATATTCTGAAGTTCTCTATTATGACAAGTCTGGATATTAAGACCTCTGAACGCTGTCAACGGCATCATTATTAGCTTTAAAAGGTGAAACATCAATGATGTCTCACAAGTTTAAATAAAACAAGCACATAATCATACTATGAAATAAAATCTCTCAAAGTTTGTTAGACGTATAACAGATTACTAGTGTATCGATGAAACTTTAAAGTGACACTCTTATTCAAAATCAATACATAAACATGTATAACCAACATCAATTTTGACTGATAAACCTTTAACCACTTACTAATTGTGTTGTGTTTATGAAAAATATTAATTACCGATAACAAAATAGTAACCGTGTATTTTATAGCAGAAAGCGCAAACTATTAAATGGTTGGTGAATGCTAAAAGATTTACTATGATTAACTAGTCTCATAATGTAGAAATATCGTGTTTGCTGTTATTTAATGTAATTATACTAACAAATTTAGCTATACTTCTATATCTTATAATGACACCCGAACAACTATAGGATGTTATTCATGTTAAATTGCTCCAGAACATTGTATTTCTGTACTTTTTCCATTCATTGTATTGTATGTTATATGCTATGAACATTGTATAATGTTTTACGCAATAAACTTATCGTATCGTATCGAGTTTAATGCTGTTGTTGTTTTTTTTCAAATTGAACTCGGTATCTGTAATAACAACCCTTGTTTTCGACATTTATTCATCCTTTTTGGAATTTAGAACAATATTTTAATTGTGGTAAATCTTATTTGGGAATAAGAGTGCATTTTTAATGGTAGGAAATATTTGAAAGTTAACAATAATGACGTTAACAGAGTTGTTAACTTTAACAAAGTTCTGAACAATTGTCGAGTATTGGACAAGTTTTTGCGACATTTACTAACGTTTAGTGTCATTACAACACCCACAATCATAAAAGGAAACAGTTTAATATGCCACCAGAGCTTTATTTGACAACTGAGTATATCAAACAAAACATAATGATAGGACCAGACCATAGGATTCCAGTATCATACGACAATAACAATAACACATCATTTTAGTTCACCTTCAAGTTTTGAAAACACCCGTAAGTTTTGACAGAACAGAACACAACAGAACACAACCTTACAATTTAACTTTTGGTTGATATTCCAAAGATAAAAAGATAAATTTTGCAACTACTGCTACTTTGCTTTCTTTTGAAATTACAAAATGCAACACAAGATGATTGTCCTTGTCTTGCCAGGTGCTGATCACGACAGGTTCATTGGCCAACACCTCTCCAACGTATTTCAATTCAAAAGTATTCATAGGGTATGTTCCTATGTTTCCCTTGAATCCAGAGTAGTGACCCTTCAGGGCCGCCTCCGTTCCAGCATCCGTGCACCATTTCACATACACAGACTGGTTAACATGCCCGTTGTGATCTATGTCACTAAACGCAGACTGCAGGTCAAACTTGAATGCTTCATGTGGAATATCTGGCGTAACCAGTCTCTCGGAAGGCTTTGTAAGTTCTTGCCCTTCTTTGAGCTGATTGTACCAGTCAGGAAACGGGCATGGCTTCCGTGTTTTGAAATCAACGTACACAAATGACATCTCCGCTTTGACAAGAGTCTCGCCACTCCTATAGTCGCTAAGCAGGATGTTAAAGCTGAATGCTGAGGTACCGGCATAAAATATTTTAAGATTGGCCAGAAAAGGGGTGTGCAATCCCCAGTAAGAGTGTGATGTAACCTCATTGCCTTTATCGGTGACTTTGTACAACGCACTGGCCATAAACATGGAATGCCCATCGTCCTTTAACCTGGGAAAATGACCAAACCCTTTAGGAAGAACCGTAAACCTTATTGCTTCAAAAACTTTCGCCAATGACCAGAGATTTAGCTTTCCTGCAATATTCAAAGGAAAGTGAATGGTAATTTTATCACAACAATAAAAACAATTGCAAATATGGTGTAGATTAATTAAACTCCGCAATCGCTAGAGTGAAAAGCGCTGTATCTCTGGTCTAGGCAAAACGTTTGAATAAAGGGAAATCACAATCTTGCTTCAAGTGCGGGCGGAACAGCAACTGGTTCGTCGCTGAGAAAAGTCATTTGCATTTCAAAAACGGAACGTCCATTAACTCGAACAACTAGATCAAGCCCATATTTTCTTTCACTAGTCTCCCACACAAACACCTCGATTATATCGTTCACATTTGCCTCGCCAATGTACTGCATTTTCATCTCTTTTACAAGATATCTTTCGATGTGCTTTGTAAATGACTTAAAATATCCCTGCTTTGCACCATTAGCGGCCGCGTCCGAGCACCATATAAAGTAACTGGCTTGGTTTACATGGAGGTTCATGTCACAATCACTGTGCAGTGCTTTGGTTTTGAAACAAAACGCTTCATGTCCAACTGACAATGGTTGACTCTTTTCAAGTTTTCGAGCTGGTAATAGCCTCAAGTGTTGCTTAAGACCATTGAAAAATAGCTCTGGTATTGGAACAGGTTTTCTGGTAGATTTGTTCACGTAAACCACTTTACAGATATTTCGCACAAGTAGTTGGTTTGTCTGATGGTCTAGCCAATCAACTATTATGGAATAAGAACTCTTTCCAACCTCGGACACATATGCAGCAAATTTAAAGCGTCTTTTTATGCCGAAGCTTTTGTTAAAGCGATACATCTCCCCATGGAAATCAGGCTGAAACTCGTAGACTTGACTCACCACAAACAAGGCTCTGTTTTGTTTGCGAACCATACTGGGGTAGTGGACAAAACCATGTTTGAATCCCTGCCATCGAACGGACTCTATCAATTTCGAGATAGACCAGAGATACAGCCTGCCTGTTTAAAGTCATAAGAAATTACAGGAAAACATCTAAAGCTGGCGAATATCGTTCTTAGATGTAAAACAAGTTCTTAATAACACAACACCTTTAGATTTCAATATAAGCCTGTAATTTCGAATCAAAAAGATTTTAAAAAAATACAAACACGACTAATGATATGTTGAATCGATGGAAGAATTCGTTAAACAGACTAGTCAAGTTGTCCATATTTACAGTTATCTGCAACTAAATATAAACAACACTAATTTTGAAATTTTGAATCGATGAAAGAATTCGTTTAACAAACTAGTAAAGTCGTTTTTACAGTTTAATTTAATTAGCGTACCTCCGATTTTCTGGTCAAAGTCTGTGTATGTGAAACCCGGCAGCAGCACTTCAGCAGCGAAGCCATCATCGCTCACCCGATACTTTATGAGTCTTTCTGGCTGGATACTCTCTAGGTCCGGCTGGTCCGAGAATTTCGTGTCCATTGCCAAGACCAGACAATGTAATGCAAAAACAGTCAAAGTGTACGCGCCCTTGTCTTGTCGTCATCAGTTCTGGAAAAAAAAGAACATAATAAACATTAAAAAACTGTATCAATTGTACTGGTATTAAAAATGCACAATAAAGGAATTGTGAGGACCAATAGCGTCTTTTATCTATACAACATATTGCGACTGCAGTAGAATACTTATGTAAGTTAACATTAGGTTTCCGAATAAAGTCATACTGAGGATTTTGTTTATGTATTAAACTCTATAAAATAAATTTTATTATATTGTAATGAAATATAATGATGTTTGAAATCAAACTTCACAGCAATTTCTGCTCACTTTCATACGCCTCTTAGATTATAAAAGTATTGGAAATTAAGTGATGTAAGAAAAAAGGTAGATACTGGTAAAATGGAAAGTTGCAATCTGCTTCAACAAAGTAAAAATATTTTTTGTCATTATGTATGATCTATGTTTTCTTAAGTTTTGAAGATAATTTCTGATTAATATTGATTGTGACCACGCTACTGTTAATTCAAGCGATAGTTAGGCCGCGCATAGACCGAACCCGTTAAAAATGTTATTCAGCACCGTATTGTTTGCAAACCCTAAGTTGAAAAGGGGCCATCACTCCATCAAAAATAAATGCATTGTAACCAAAGTCGAACTTGACCCACATTGTAAACGTGTGTACCAAACTACGTTAACCCTTTCATGATTCATCCACTGAGGGTTATCTCAAAATTACTTTGGACGAACAAGATGACTGCAGAAATCCACTCTTTTTGGGTGAAAATTTAGATAGCAGAATAGGCGCAGAGTACCCGCATAATACCACAGCTTACTAATGTGATTTTTTCGTTTTATAGGCCTGAAACTCGTTACAGATTTTAATTATTCTCGTATATTGTCTGAACAAGACTTTATTTGGGTTTTTCAACACAAACTTCAGATATTTTGCATTAATTCATATTAAATAATAATACCTTTTAGAATGAAGCATTCGTGATAATGTTCTAATAATGCTCTGCTTTTAAACAAAAGTTCTGAGCCAGTCCACATTGTAAATTGTGGTATGCAGGTTATACTTCAATGAAAACGTGTTCCAAACAAATTGTTCCCGCTCTAATACATTGCGCTTGTAAAGAGGGTCATGGAGATGGTTGAGAAGCCAGGCTTTTGGGGACAGCAAATATGTCTTATTTGGGAATTTTGTCTTGAAATTGTGAAAAAATAGAGATATTTGGCATCGAGTATGGGTCAGACATTCTGACCCGTTAGATGGGCAGAACAAGAATGTCTTGTCCTGTGAACTGATCTGTGAGATACAAGTTAGATTTATCACTATTCTCAATACAAACCACGTCACTGATAAAAAACAGGGTCACACTCTTAATTCTTATTCATCGAGTTTGGGAAGCTTTAAAGAATTGTTCCGATTTTCGAATGACTTCATAAATTATTATTGGAGAAGAGTTTTTTTGGTTGCGATGCTTTGTAAAGCGGGGAACAAAATGATGAGTTCATAGGAGACAGCATTGGCATCATTTTTAAAAGTCTTACACCATTTGGACATTTGGCTTGGGAAAAATGAGTTTTCCATTTTATAGTTTAAAGTTGAGATGATTTGGATGTGTGCGAGTATCGATGAGATGTATTTTGTTCAGATTTTTTTTCTGTCTATGCAACGACAATGACTATTTCTTAGGGAATATCATAAAAGAAAATATTAATAAGCTTATGTTAATGTACGGTTACAATGATAATAAAGAAGCATCAAAATGAATAAAAATAAATTTAACTTTATATCATTTAAAGAAAAAGATGCTTTAAAATAGTGTTTTCATTTTAAAACCCATAGTTTCCATGTTGATGTGTAGAAAATACATCGAAAGCGTAATTAAATCAACCTAGTAAGATGATTCTGTAATATGGCCCCTCGACATGTAAATATCGATACTGTATAAATGGATACATGGAAACATACATTTTAGTAGGTCCCTTTGTTAAACGAATATAATAATCATTCATAACATAACTAAACCATATGTACTGTATACAAAAGAAACGTGGATCAATCTTAAATCCGACCGTTTTGTTGAGTGCACTTTCTTCGTACATATAATATGCTGGTGGTACTGCACATTGCAATTTGCACAGTAATGAGCTGCCAGTACACAGAGTCAGTATTCAGTAGTTCATGCATTGACTGCGGGTAGCAGTAAAGGTATAATACAGTGCGATGAGAATTAATTTATTACCTTGATTGGCACAGAGTTGAACATTGTTAATTTAATTATAATGGCATGCTTACCCTCCGCCTTCTTCTTGACATATTATGGTTCAAAATCTAGATCGACCCTGGTAAATTACCCGCAAGAAAAAGTAGTTGAATGTGAAAAGGTCAAGTAGCATACAATTAGTCAACGCTGAGACATTGTTACTTACCTAACAGTAGATTGATAAGTGCCACCATACAAAACAAGTGACAATAGGTACTGAAATATCATATCGCTAAATATTGTAAAGCATCTTTAATTTTAAATATTTTTTTTGGATTTTAAAGGGACGCGTTCATGTTTTTGGACCAAAAATTAGTTTTCCCGGTACTGATGATGGCATCTGATGCACTAATTCCATCATTATTTGACTCTAAGGTATCGAAACTGCAGCTAAAATATAATCAAAGTTTAAACAAATAATTTTGTTTTTAGTTGGGTGTGAACCCACTCCGGAATAGTCAAGAAAAATAGAAAAAACGGCCCCTTAACCGGCCTAATACAAAAGAGTTAAATATGCTGAAGGGTTCCAGCTGTCAGTTTCTAATTTTAATACACCTAAAGATTTGCCACACTTTATTTTGTAATAAAAATACAATTTACAAACCATGAGCGAGTCCCTTTTACCTCAATGCACCTTGAATAATTTAAATGTGATAAAAAACAGAGAAAGAGAGAAGAAAAATATTTTTAAAAAGAAGTTAATAGTTATTAACACTATTTTAGAAAAGAACACCTAACTTTTACAATTATTATTTGATAATAACCATTTACTAGTTAGTCAATATTATCATGTATAATAGAATATTAAATTCTAAAATATAAACTAAGAAAAACTGTTCGTGTTTGTTGTTGTTTTTCTTTTTTAATTTTTTAAGTAACAAGGTCGCCCTAGCATGGCGGCGACTGTCAAATATGGCCATATGTCTTGAGCATGACATTTCGTTTCTACTCCAAATCTCTCAGGACTACACCCATTGAAACCCAAATATTATCACCAAATAATGAAGCTTTGACCACATTTTCTCCCACAGGAGTAGATCCAATAATTTAACCATCCTAGAAATTCTTATCTTGCCAACGGGCGAATATAAAATGCCCGTATCGAACTCCTTTTTAATGGTCAGCACATTGTTATTACCTCCGTTGTTGAAGACTGTCGTCTGTAGCGTCATGGAAATCTTGTCGTGTGGCAATATTTAGAACGCTAATTAAGTATTTCTCGCCTCAAATGTCACCATAAAACAGTTTCCACACACCTTTCAAGAAATAATGGTTCATTCTCCTCAGAACTTTTTAAAGACCGATTTGACTAGTAACATAATCTGAATCATTGCGCGCATATCCATGACAACCACAAATATCCATACGGATTTATTTTCACTACGCACAATAGAGTTGCCATAAAATATACATTTTTTCATAATTTTGTTTAACTAAGGTGGGGAAAAAGCATCTTCCATAGCAACTCGTTTAAGATAGGTTTACCCCAATCCTCGTGCAGGGTGTCTTGCGGAAACTCGGTAAACCTCGTTTCCGCAAAACACCCTACGCTCGGGTCGGGATTAACCTACCTTACACTCTCGGTCATGGAAGATACTTATAATCTACTCATTAAGGCATACAGAACGGATAAAGGAAACGTTATCAAAGCCATGATACCAGGACAAGGGCTAGAGCCTTGCAATTATAGTGTCTTCAATGTATTTCCTACTCCCATCAACGATATTGACGAAAATTGGTGTACTTACTCGTATTCCAATCCATTCGCTTTCAGAATCCATGCTCGACCCGCACATGATAAAGAAAAAGGTCAAATAACAACGTCCAGAAGCGTATACCGGGATGTGGACACATTTAACAAATCCACCCAGAGTTAAAATAGCTAATATCGTTTATCTTGGCCATAATGGAACAAAGGCGTTATTTGTAGTTATACACTCTTATATAAGTGTGCCTATATGATAGCATACGCCGCATTCAACGTTAATATATGTTTGATGTTACTGAGATGTAATTAATGCACTCCATATGTGACTCGCGGATATCTCCACATGGTTTCTCCGGCTTAATGTGTAAACTCTATTTATCTTTTTTTCAGTAGGCTACCTAAACAAGCGTTATGATATTTTGGGTGTTGAAATTAAACACACGAATTGAATACTGCAAGTGCAAGCAACATTTGGGTGATGAAATCAAGTATTGTTAATGGAAAATACCGCTTACGACCGTAAAATAAGGTGAACAAAAACAAACAATGTGTCATTTCTTTGCAAAAAGTGGGACATGTTAAGAAACGTAACGATTTTCGAAAGACCGCCTACATTTCATTCTGCTGCAAAATCAGCGAATACTAATAGCAAATATAACCTGTTCACTTTCACCCATTGACATCTACATTACAGTTAAATTGCCATTAAGATAAGTCTGCAATGCGTATACAAAATACAACAAGGGAACACACGTTACATATATGAGAACTTTTTTAAAGTATGATTTATGCTTTGATTGTTCAAAAGAGCATAATTAGTCAATATAATCATGTATAATAGAATATTAAATTCTAAAATATAAACTAAGAAAAACTGTTCGTGTAATAATTAACAACAGATGCTTATGGCGGTCTGATTATTTTATTTCAAAGTTCTTGTAAGTAATTAGTGTCACTTATACCGGGTTTGTCTCGAAAAGGTTTGCGATACGGTCTTAATTAAAGAGAAACTGACATTACTCCATAAACATACATTCAACAAACAACACTCATTAGTGTATATATCTATATATATCATGTGTACTGAATACCAGTCTTGTTATTTATTTTCTTGTCATACGATATCATTAAAATCAAACACTTCTGTACTTTTCAAATTAATTTAAAATTATGCCTCTATAATTATAAGATTTTTTATAAATTCCCTTTTTATGGAGTGCTATAATGAAAGACAGGGTCCAGCTTTTGGTAATTGCCCAGACATAAACATATGATTAAAATATAAGGTAACAAATCATGACATCCATATAATTTCCCGGTTGTAGCTCTCCCGCTAAAACTTTATTTTACATTAAATCTTTAAGTGCCTTTATTATTTCATATGCTTTAATTTTGAAATTCAATGTTTTGTTTTCTATGCTTTCAACATCTTTGTTAGAGTTGCTGAAAATAGGTTCATCATTAACTGTTACAGTCTCATGTCTCAAGCTGAAATATATATTTTTTTAAATGGTGTAGCCATTCCTCATCACTAATATTTTGATCAGGCATTTATCTTCATGAATAGCTGCTCCTTCTAACACCTTAGCAAATGTTCCTTTCAAATATAAATGCAAAAATGAGCGTCGAGGAAACGTTCATCTAGTGCATATATCTAAACACTTCCTTTGAATTATTAGATGAATGCCTGCGATATTATGTAAAACGTGACAGTATGGAAAATGTAAAGTTATTTATTAATAAGACTTGTCTAGGTCGGATTCCATAACGGTTTTGTTCAGCTTGTCGAAAGAGATATTTCCTAGTAAACGTGCAAAAAACGTACACACTGTCTGCAAACGGACAAATTGAAGCAGAGTATAGCACGGCGGCACTAATACTGAAAGGAAAACAACTCTTTTTTATTCAATTCTATATTAATGCTTTCTCAGAAAATCAACGTCATTGTGGATTACATAACGTTCTTAGCGAAACAAACGAAACATTTAAACTAGAACTGATTATAGATATAAAACTAAATGTACTAAACTGATAAACTGTGTGTAGTAGTGCCCTTATTATATTTTTAAACATACATTTCTCGAAAGTAATGCTTAGAATAAAGTTAAGAAACTATAAACAGAAACGATCTTTATTTAGGCCGTATTGATAGATAAATTGTTAGAAAAATCAACAGTATACGGTTGCCTTAACATGATACCAAATAAATTTGCACGTGTCAATCATAATGATATGCGATATGTTGGTAACCATAGCAACTGATTGATACAAAGAGTTTTTTTCATATGGCCAAATTATACTCTAACTAAAGATTTGACAAGGTTTTAGTGTTCAAGGTCACCTCGACCGTGACCTTTGACCAACTTGCCTCATAAAGGATCATCTGCAGCACGTGACCAGCCTTCTTACCAAGTTTGAAGACAGAAGGCCGACGTATGCTCTATGCTCAAAAAAGCTTTTGTATTCAAGGTCACCTAATAAGTAATCTGCTGGTCGTGATCAATCACCCTACCAGGTGTGTGAGCTGTAGGGCAAAGTTTTGTTAAACTATCAATCGGAAAGGCATTTTATGTTTAGGTTTACTGCCACTATGACACTTGATCTGCAAGCAACAGGGGTCAACTGATGGCCATGAACAACCTCCCTACTCTAGCAATCGGACAATATTTCTGCGGTCATCGAGAACGTGACATTTGATATTCTGATATAAAATCATTTGTCTTTTCTTGATCATGACCAACCATCCTTCCACATTTGAGCACCACAAGCCCAACATTTACCGACATGTACGAACCATCATGCCCACACTCATTCTTTGATGTGGGCATGCAAAAGGCTAATAACCAGCCCCTGGGGATTAACAAACTTACATTTGTGCAAGATACAAAGCGATGAAGGCTGTTTCCAATAATTGTGCTTGTGGTGTAACAACTTAAATGTTTCTGATTATTTTTTTTCATTTTCATTTTCCTACTCGAAAGGACAAAACTAACAAGAACATGCCGCTTTTAGAGCATTAAAAGTTTTTTTGAGAATAAACGACATGTGTGCAATTTGATCAGATTACTAGACACATCTCTTAAAAAGCAAAAGCTAAAAATAGGGAAGTGTGTATTTGAATATATTTTCATTTGATACTATTTTATTTCATAGAACTATTGAAGATATAAAAATAAGCACATACATATATATACAGAAAGTGATTGTACGGTATTCACTGCTATGTACCAACTGTACAGTATGTACTGTAATATACATACTGTACGGTATTCACTGCAATGTACATATTGTACGGTATTCACTGTA
Organism: Mya arenaria; assembly: GCF_026914265.1. Lineage (NCBI taxonomy): Eukaryota > Metazoa > Mollusca > Bivalvia > Myida > Myidae > Mya > Mya arenaria. The sequence continues at coordinate 32,855,855 of NC_069126.1, forward strand.
ATGTACATACTGTACGGTATTCACTGCAATGTACATACTGTACGGTATTCACTGTAATGTACATACTGTACGGTATTCACTGTAATGTACATTCTGTACGGTATTCACTGTAATGTACATACTGTACGGTATACACTGCAATGTACATACTGTACGGTATTCACTGCAATGTACATACTGTACGGTATTCACTGTAATGTAAATACTGTACGGTATTCACTGTAATTTACATACTGTACGGTATTCACTGCAATGTACATACTGTACGGTATTCACTGCAATGTACATACTGTACGGTATTCACTGCAATGTACATACTGTACGGTATTCACTGCAATGTACATACTGTACGGTATATACTGTAATGTACATTCTGTACGGTATTCACTGCAATGTACATACTGTACGGTATTCACTGCAATGTACATACTGTACGGTATTCACTGTAATATACATACTGTACGGTATTCACTGCAATGTACATACTGTACGGTATTCACTGCAATGTACATACTGTACGGTATTCACTGCAATGTACATACTGTACGGTATTCACTGTAATGTACATACTGTACGGTATTCACTGCAATGTACATACTGTACGGTATTCACTGTAATGTACATACTGTACGGTATTCACTGTAATATACATACTGGGTATTCACTGCAATGTATATACTGTACGGTATTCACTGCAATGTACATTCTGTACGGTATTCACTGCAATGTACATACTGTACGGTTTTCACTGCAATGTACAAACTGTACGGTATTCACTGCAATATACATACTGTACGGTATTCACTGTAATATACATACTGGGTATTCACTGCAATGTACATACTGTACGGTATTCACTGCAATGTACATACTGTACGGTATTCACTGCAATATCAAAACTGTACGGTATTCACTGTAATATACATACTGTACGGTATTCACTGCAATGTACATACTGTACGGTATTCACTACAATGTACACACTGTACGGTATTCACTGCAATGTACATACTGTACGGTATTCACTGTAATATACATACTGTACGGTATTCACTGCAATGTACATACTGTACGGTATTCACTGCAATGTACATACTTTACGGTATATACTGTAATGTACATTCTGTACGGTATTCACTGCAATGTACATACTGTACGGTATTCACTGCAATGTACATACTGTACGGTATTCACTGCAATGTACATACTGTACGGTATTCACTGCAATGTACATACTGTACGGTATTCACTGCAATGTACATACTGTACGGTATTCACTGCAATGTACATACTGTACGGTATTCACTGTAATGTACATACTGTACGGTATTCACTGCAATGTACATACTGTACGGTATTCACTGTAATGTACATACTGTACGGTATTCACTGTAATATACATACTGGGTATTCACTGCAATGTATATACTGTACGGTATTCACTGCAATGTACATTCTGTACGGTTTTCACTGCAATGTACATACTGTACGGTATTCACTGCAATGTACATACTGTACGGTATTCACTCCAATGTACGTACTGTACGGTATTCACTGCAATGTACATACTGTACGGTATTCACTGCAATGTACATACTGTACGGTTTTCACTGCAATGTACATACTGTACGGTATTCACTGCAATATACATACTGTACGGTATTCACTGTAATATACATACTGGGTATTCACTGCAATGTACATACTGTACGGTATTCACTGCAATGTACATACTGTACGGTATTCACTGCAATATCAAAACTGTACGGTATTCACTGTAATAAACATACTGTACGGTATTCACTGCAATGTACATACTGTACGGTATTCACTACAATGTACACACTGTACGGTATTCACTGCAATGTACATACTGTACGGTATTCACTGTAATATACATACTGTACGGTATTCACTGCAATGTACATACTGTACGGTATTCACTGCAATGTACATACTGTACGGTATTCACTGCAATGTACATACTGTACGGTATTCACTGCAATGTTCATACTGTACGGTATTCACTGCAATGTACATACTGTACGGTATTCACTGCAATGTATATACTGTATGGTATTCACTGCAATGTACATACTGTACGGTATTCACTGCAATGTACATACTGTACGGTATTCACTGCAATGTACATACTGTACTGTATCCACTGCAATGTACATACTGTACGGTATTCACTGCAATGTACATTCTGTACGGTATTCACTGTATTGACTGTAATATACATACTGGGTATTCACTGCAATGTACATACTGTACGGTATTCACTGCAATGTACATATCGTACGGTATTCACTGTAATGTACATATCGTACGGTATTCACTGTAATATAGATACTGTACGCTATTCACTGTAATATACATACTGTACGGTACTCACTGTAATGTACATATCGTACGGTATTCACTGTAATGTACATACTGTACGGTACTCACTGTAATGTACATACTGTACGGTATTCACTGTAATATACATACTGTACGGTATTCACTGCAATGTACATACTGTACGGTATTCACTGCAATGTTCATACTGTACGGTATTCACTGTAATGTACATACTGTACGGTATTCACTGTAATGTACATAGCGTACGGTATTTACTGTAATATACATACTGTACGGTATTCACTGTAATATACATACGGTACGGTATTCACTGTAATATACATATTCTACGAAATTCAATGTAATATACCTACTGCACGGTATTCACTGTATTTATACATGTATGGTATTCAGTGTTATGTATGTTGTTTACGATTTTTATCGTAACTATATACATACTTTACAGTACTCTAAGATGCCCTAGAATAAGGAAGATGCAATAATGACAGGAAAAACGAAAAGGATAGTACGTGACTAATTATATCATTCTTTTCTTTAACATGATTTACACAACAGATGGGAATAAAACGATACAAAATAATTGGAATCTGAATATGCATTCTTTGTAAGCACTAAACGTAAACAAAAGACACCACTAACTAGTAGTCCCAATTATTTTTCTGAATAATTGAATAATAAGACTCATGAGACTGTAGAAGGTAACAGTCAGACGAAGGGAAGAAGACTCCACGGAATGTTTTACTGATGATGGAGCAAGATTTAGCCCTAATTCCAATAAAATATTTGTATATTTTTATAGGACACTGCACAGTGCAAATGTGGCAGTCAACGACCTGAACAGGTTGTTTCTAAAAAGGCAAGATTTATGAAATTTGCACGTCTTTACCTACCATTCAACATGTCTTCTTTTATACACGTTTAGGGATGTGGAAAATCTTAATGGCTTTTAGTGAAAATAAGAGTTTAGCACAATTATGCTTAATAAACATGTACATTCAAATGCAGTTCTATGTGCTCAAAGATCAGGATTAGATTTAGGGGCTAAAAAGGTTTTAAACACCCAATTAATAATGTTTTGTGGCTTAGTTGTGATTGCTTATACCTTGAAAAATATGCGCATATTTGTAGGATCGAAGTGATAGGTTGTTTTTATTCGGAAACATATCACCAAAAAATCAAAAGGCATTGTTGATAGTCTTGGCCATTTTGAGCAAAAACCAATATTCATATTGTCAAAAGTTTTTTTTCGATAAAATGCAAAATTTCACCAACACTCTGATAATATATTGTTTCATAAAAGTTGCTCAACGCCGTAACACACTAACCATACAGCAAAGGCACATGCAGAACTACATGAAAAATGATATTTTCAAAAACACTCTTTTGCCCTCCCGACGCACGTTCATTTCAATTAAAGATTATTTACAAGGTTATCAAGTTTCTTAATGCTCAAACCTGTCAATTATTTTATACTTTTTATGTGCTGTACGACTTTCCTGTCCATTTATTGCCCATTAAACTCTCAGACTGGTATACTTTTCGAAAATGTCTTATTTATTTATAAATAGTATATCAGCTTAATATTTTATATTTATAAACACATTCAGTTCGTGTTGCTAATTGAGTATTTTTTTTTCAACTGAAATGGAAAAAAATCCTTTGAAAAGATTATTGTAAACATAAGAGGTACAACTCTTTAGTTCAAAGTTTATGAGACAATATATCCATCTGTTGCGGAGGGGCGTCGGTGATAGAATATAAACAGAATATGATCGTTATCCAGGCCGCAATGAATGGAATAAAAGCAATTAACATTGCGTCGGTCTGATATTGTCTGACGTTAGACGCAAATAGAACAGTTAAAGATGCACTTTTATTCCCAGATAAGATTTACACAATTCATAATATTGGATAATATACAAAAAGGATGAATTAATGTCGAAAACAATGGTTCTTATGAATGATACCGAGTTAATTTTGAAAGGAATCAGCATGAAAGACGGTATTTCTACCTTATGAGACTTTAGATGTTCACAGTAAATCTTTTAACATTCACCAATCCTTTAATATTTTATTACATTTATTCCATTAAATACATGGTTACAATCTTGTTCTCAGTAATTATTTTTTTCCATAAATGCATTATTTAGTAAGTAGTTGAAGGTTTATCTGTCAAAATTGATGTTTGTTAAACCTGTGTATATATTGATTTTGAATCAAAGTGTCGCTTTAACAGTTGATCAATTCATTTCCTTTACATGGATACCAACATAGAATGCATGTGTGAATCATTATGATACGATATATTTTGGTAACCATATCAACGAATTTATACAAAGAGTATTTCGTTTATTTCCGTCTGATAATGTACATAGAAATATAAAAGTCATTCACAGATTAACACATGAGTTAGAGGAGAATAACATAAAACCCTCAAAACAGTACCACTGTTTCGATATAACACTTAAATGAAGTATACTACTTTAGCGTTACAAAATGCATTAGACGAAACTGGGATAAGATGCTTAAGATACATATGCGACGCAATTTACGAGAACAAGGTTCTATGGTTACGAACAGTCTCAAGTTTGAGTCTAGTCTCAGACTAGGAAATGTTTTAGTAAATCACAAAGAATCAATTCCATCCGTTTTACTAAAAATAAATATAACAAATTGTGCATTTACAACAGTAAGAAAATTCAGGGAATTTCATCGTCAATATCTGTACTAAAAACAACAAAAACAAGTCCAGTTGTCGAAAGTTTAAACATACACACAAAATGGCACAAGGTCAAAGACAATGCAACTGAACAGAAAAAACAAACATTCACTAACCAGACGCACGGAACAAAAACACACTCCTAAAACAACACACTTAATATTTCATTATATATCAACTAGGGGTATTTATCAAGGATTATTATTTACTGCCTTGAAACGGTCAGTAAACTGTAAATTAACTGGGCAATAACCAATCCGTAAAAGAGAAACTGCTGTTTCCAATACATTTCGCGCATCTTCCTTTCAAAATGTGACCAATATTTCACTTCCGAATTCAACTCCTGGCAGTTGCGAATGTTAACCACATCAAATGAAATTATACGGAATGAGAAAAACATCAACAATTCATATACTTACAACCACTGATTTTGCTGAATACAGTTCATTAGATTTCGATTTCCGACACCAAACTTTCACTTCGGATATTCCCGGCCATACCGAAAGACTGGGGGTTTCCCGCAGTCTAAAAGAACGACAAGAATAATAATTTCGAGACTCAGTGACGAAAGATGCAAAGGCTTTAGACCAGTCCATAGGGCGTAATGAAATAACATTTGCACAAAACGAAGGGTGGTGAATGTTGTTAATAAAAGTGGATGGGGTATACCAACAACTAAAACGTTTCTAAATTTTATTTTCCGCTGGTACAATCTTTCCAAGAATTAAACCTACGAGTATATCCTTTGCATTATGTTTTTGTTTGTTAAAGGAATGAGCATTTTGACGAAGGAACGTTTTATAAGATATTTGTGAACATTTTGATGATATTCAAACGTAGCAATCTTTCTACAATATGAATATGTTTTAGCGCCAAAATGATCCAGACTAATTAAATAAACTAAACATCCACTAATTAAAGGATGTTATGTTTCCTTGCTGATATCATCTTGACTCAGAAAGATTTCTTTGAAATAAATACCTAAAATAAATAAACGTGCCTTAAGAGCCGATATCGGCCTCTCTCAGACACCCTTTAAATATTGTATCACGATAATTCTTGATATGTATAGATTGTATTTGCAAAGTTTCAAATTTTGATTAATACAAATCTTTAAATGGCGTATTGTTGAATAACGCGCGGGTTTATTTTCGTGTACACACTGCAACCCGTACATAATGAAACACGAGACTTAAACGAACCAAACCCAGTAATAACAAACATGATTCCCAGACCTATGAGACCTCTGTTTGCTAAATTTGTGTACCATGTATAAAAAAATAACGTCCATATTACAAAACGTAGATAAAAGACGGAACTTTTGGTATCAACTCATTATTATAACAAAATAATATATATTTTTTATTTTAAGTACCTCCCTTTTTAACTCCATGAGTTTTTTTTTTACAACAACTTAACATTTCCGCTTTCCACAGTTTTCAAACAAACAAAAAACTCCTGACGATCTTTGGCAATCTCAGAAAAATGCAACAGTATCTTAATAAAAGATGAAAATTTGGCGTGAACGCTGAATTATTATTCTAATTTAGAATTCATTTTCTTTATACTTAACACACACCCCAAAAAAGATCGGTGAAAACAGTTTCCCTCGTAAAAGACTTAGATGATTCATTGGGCTCATATGTTTAGCACAAAACGTAACAATAAATTGGATTTAATAACCTGAAACCGGCTGTGATCTACGGATATTTGTGAATGACAATAACGATAGGAAAGGACCAAATATTGTAACAACAAAACTCCGCATATCGTTTTCCAATAACATATACAACGCACAGTTCCTATATAAATGACAAGGACGGGTCGCTGCTTCTCCAGTAAGGGATTTTGACGGTGCGAGAATTAATTAACCTTACATAATTTAATTATGAACACAACATCGAAGTTCAACTTCAATGATACATATTTTGATAAACTGCCAGTATCAATTGCGGCCTTAATGAGGGTGAATAGCATTGTAATAGTATTGATAAATTCAATGGTTTTTGTATGCCTGATTTTCAAAAGGAATAGTGTTCCAAACGTGTACTGGATGCAACTTATGTGCCTCAGTCTTAATGACGTTATTGCAGGTTTGTCAAGTTTCATCGTGTCTCTCCTGGATTTGGACATCTTCACGAAAAGTTTAGTATTATGTTGTGGAACTATAGCATTTTTCCTATCTTCACAAGCGTCGACGCTCTATGGAATCCTTACCATTGGGGTTGTACGGATTCTAATTCTTAGGAAAGCAAGATACAAAGGCTTACAGCGGAAATGGAAACTGCATCACATTTTAATTTTCTGTCTGGTTACATTGAGTTTTAGTTTTCTAATGTGTCTACTACCTTTTCTGATTTGGGTTAGACGTGACAACCGGTATATCCAGCATGGATGTGCAATGGAAACATTATTTGGTGGTAGTTTAGCTCTTGCCTCGAAGTCATTGGTTGCGACGTTTTTTGTTCCATTGATGACCACCAACATCTTGTATTGTATTGTACTTGCCTTGTTAATGAATGTTCGGAACAAGGTCATTCCGCGGAAACGTGATATGGACACGGCCAACCAACATTGTGGCACAATTGGTCTTCATCAAAACACTAGACAAGCAGATACACGGTCAATTAAAGAGTACAAAAACAATATAAAGAATAACTCAAATAATGGAATGCTGTCTCGACCTGAGCTTCGAGAATATTCAAGGGAGATGCACGACCAACCTTACCATATTGAGAGTAGCCTAGATGAGCAGTGTCCCAGTAACGATTTAGGTGCTGCGACCACTCGCATTGATCAAAACAATCAGGGAGCATTAGTTGATGATACCGACAAAAGAAACATTTATGTAGCATCCACTTCTCAACTGACAGGACCTGAGGGAAACACCGTACTCAATAGCACACAATTTAGCACGCCCGTAAAAGTAAGGAAGGCATACACGCTGCTCGGTTTTATCATTTTATTTCTTAATCTATTTTCCTGGCCGGCAGTTATTATACTCATGATGGAAGGTACTTCGGACTCTTGGACCTTAACACGGGCGTCCAAGTTTCCTATATTTACAACTATCTCCTGTAACAGTTTGGTGAACCCCATTCTGTATGCCATACAAGTCGCCGAATTTCGCCGTGCTCTGAAATCGCTTTTTGTTGATTGCGCCAGATGCGTTGAAAGATGAGTATTAAAGACAAAAATTTTCATCTGAGAGACCTAACAAATAACAGATGCACTTGTAATTGAGCTCAAAGGTCCATAATTGTATATAAATCAGTGTTGTCTTTCTGTTCTATTATACCTCACGGCTTCAGGTTTCTATTTTATTAAAGCTGCACTCTCACAGATTTACCGTTTTTAAAACTTTTTTATTTTTTGTCTTGGAAACAGTAATTTTTTGCGTACATATCTGCAAACCAATGATAAAAGATTGCTGAAAAAAGATCAGATCGCAGATTTGCATATTTACGTTCGAAAAGTAATGTTTAATGGCTTAAACCGTTAATAACGGTTTAAGAAAATTGCATTACACATTAGTTTTTGAACTGCAATATAAAAATCTGCGATTTTTTTTTGTCAACACTCTTGTATCACTTGTTTCCACGGATTTTTGCAAAAAAATGGCTCGTTCCAAGACAAAAAAGAAAAAAAGTTGTCAAAACGTTCAAACTGTGAGAGTGCAGCTTTAATAGTCTCAGCGGGCGACAATTTGAACTGCCTCCCCCGAACTGTCTCATCTCCAGCTGACGTCATTAACAGACCGATATAGATGCAGTTTGATGCTACTGTTTGAGTAATCTAGAACCTTTAACAGTAAGCACGATTTTTATATACAATTCAATTGAATTCATTACACAGCTCCAAATTTGCAAACTTGATTCAAAGCTTCCTGTTCACTTGATTGAACGTTGCTATAACGCATCATTTAATCAAGTAACTGTAATTTGCAAATATAAATGGCCCGAGTTAGAATTAATGATATTACTAAGTTAGATTTTCGTTAGGAAATTAAGAATTGGTCAAGTGTTGGTCGTTGTTTTACGTATCAATCCAAGTTGATTGCCGCTGTTTCTACTGGCCATTCTGTATTGACACCGGCCAGAAAACTGCGGCTCATATGCGGTCATTGATTGGCCAATTTCCTGGAAATTGCTGGAATATGGCATTTTACTTTAGGGTTCATTAAGTCAAGCCGCATTTTTCTTTACTCTGGCTGATTTGTTAAGCATTGAAATCTTTGTTTGTTAAATGAAATAAAAAAAAAACACCTTAAATGCTGTTGCCATTTTATTTACTAATAAATTCGGACATTTAGGAATTTATTTTGAAACAGAATATAAAATATATATGTAAGTAATTGTTTTGAGAAAGTTACGATTTTTTATAATGACGTACACCTGTCGTTTTCATGTGTTTGAAATATTATACAAGAATAGCATTTCCGTGTGGATTTTTTTTAAACGTTGTAAAGAAGTTGTGATTTCATTTCACCAAATAAAAATCATACAATGTTCTATCCGAATCTTTTCTGCAAACTGATGACGCTCCCTAACAGCTGTTATGTAACGGTATTACAGACACCTGTCATAGTGCGTAGAACCACACTGCTAACAGAACAATTAATACTATTGGTATCATTTTGGGGGAACGGACACCGGATATAGCTCAAAAAGTGATAAGTAAACAGACAATTATGCAGTTGTTTTTCTTTACCAGAGGTAAGATCTTGCTGTGTTAACGCATATCTACCGTATCCACAAATGAAGCAAGTGTTTGAACTAATAGCTGAATGCTAAATTTGGCCTATGGTATACTTTAAAGTGCTTATGATTTAGCAGACCTCGAAAAACGAAGGATTTCACAAGCATTATCTCAACTATTTTTATTGTAAGAAATGGCAATGTAACTTTTAAACTGTTAAAGATATGCCTTTAGAAATGGTCACAGTACTGTACTGAGGATAGCCGTATTATGTACTGGGGATAGTTTCAAAGTTGAGAAATGTGTCCTGGTGATAACGTATGAAATGGGACAAAAATTGATAGTAAGACTGTTAATATACAATATACATGTATGTCTATTTCGAACTTTCAAATAATCTGCAAAAAGTGAGAGTACAATTTGATAAGAAATTATTGAGCAAACTTTAGTTAACAATGAGTTTGATCCATGCTCTCCTAATTGAACGTATATATGCAAGCTGCTTAAATATCAGGGTTGGTCACAATACATACTTTCTCACTGAAGAGAACGAGTAGAGACCATTATTCCGTTCTAAGTAATAGCAACATCGACCCAAGCTTTGAAAAAAGCTTCACGTGTTCCAAATTTGATCACAATATCTCATTCCCTACTGATGACTTTCTGGGTGCAAAAACGCACCGACTTGATTTACAAAGCAATACTATATATATATGAATAGCAAACACCACATAAATTCTACGGCCGTATGTTTTGTGTTCCTCAATAAATCAGATTACCGGCGTATTTCAAATATTTAGATACTTGCGACTCGAACGTTGGTGCTTGTGAAAAACACATCATGGTTAACTAACCTGTATGAATGAAACAGTTTTAAGTGCATACAGATACAAAAAAACACAACATGTTTTTTGCTCTCATCCCTCGATATGGACAACATCAAAAAATTTCCATCGAACTCGCGTATAGGTAAATGGCCGTAATCATTACCACAGTCTCGTTATTCTAAATACATCGGCCTCATACTAGCTCATACTATCCTCAGTCCACTTAATAGCTATCCCCTGTGCAGTTATATATTTGCTTCATCTATCCCCAGTACACCGCCAGGGCAACAAAAGGTATGAATATCTCCGTAACAACAAAAAATATCGTATTGATATCTTACACATTACTAGATAATGTAATTTCAATGAAATCGCTCGATTCAAGTTTTATTCTTATTTTCAATTTGTTGATTTATGTTTGAAATCGTACCACATAAATAAACATTTGTGAGCGATCATGCAACTTTCGGCGAGAACTGGGCTATTATACAAAAGAGGAGATATATTTTCATCATAGTCGTATATTGCAAAGTATCAAGTTATTCAAAACTCTTCGATTTTGATAAACATATCACCATTAAACACAAAAAAATGATAGAAAACTTTCCATGTGTCAAAATCAAATGCTTATCGATTTATAACTTTTTGAGCTATATCCGGTGTCCGTTCCCCCACAGTGGGTATGCAGTTACGTACTCTAGCTAAAGGCAGTTTTTCACACCTTCACAAATTGAGAACCGCATTGGCAGTGAACAATGTGCCATTTTGTTTATTATATATCCGGGCTTTGTGAGATATGTCCCTTAGAAATTAAAAAGTAAACACACCATATTCTTTCATTTATTTTTCAATTAAACCATGTTTAAATAATCATTTTTCGTTTTTATTTATTTATATGTGTTGACTCGCGTGAATATACTGTCGTCAGTAGATACCAAAAATGTCACAACGCTAATACTAAAGACCGGACGCAGGCATTTTTTATTAATTTAAATTATGTGGAATAAAACTGCGTCTTATACACGGTATAATATGTACAAAAACGTATGTCGAAAAAATTCGGTCAGTCTTTGAAAGTGTTAACCAGAACTACCAAGCTCGTTGCGTTAAAGAGCACAAACGTCGGACCGAAGTAAAATGGATTGGACTGATATTCTGGAACGGCTGTACCATAATGATCTTGGAAGACAGAAAACAGACAATCAACACATGTTTTTGCTAAATGTTCACGATGTATGTTTATTTTGGCTTACCATTTTTAATGAAATTAAAAATGTAAGCATAACTAACAGAATTGTTAAAAGTATAAAGAAAATAAATTGCAATAAATTAATAACAATTAAAACAAAAAGGACGACGGCAGCGTCGACAGTGACAATGACGGCAACGATTATGACGGTATTGACGATTTTGATTTATTATAATTACAACGAAACAACGATCATGTTTATGGTGATGCAAATAACGATGTTTTCGAAAATCCTCAAAAAAAACGTTAATTTTCACGACCCCAAACTTGTCAAACGAAATATTCCGAAAATCGTCCGAATTTGTAGTAGTCACGACTTCAACATATCTCTTCCAAAATACGTCGAAACAAAGCTGCTGTACGGATTACAAACTTAAAAGACCCCTTATGTGTTTCATTTCAATCTATTTTCTTCATTAAACCTAGACATATTTTTGAAAGCAGAAATACACCCTTGATTATCAGTTACTGTAGGTTATTGTTAATTTGGAGGTTTACTTAGTTGTGTATGTTAAGTATGGGGTTTCCACAAAGCAGAGGATATTATATCGAGAGAGTACAACATAAATTCTTACAACAAATTATATCTTAATACATATATACACTTACACACACACATATTCATATAAAATAGAGTTAAATTTTAAACGTTAGCCTTAACTAAATGAAATTGATTACAAAACAATATTAACAATGTTGTGACGACGTTCGAATCCTTTAGAAATCAATTTGAACAAATTGAGTTGAATGGACAAGTTCGTATCTTGCATATAAGTTCAATGAATTTCATCATGCTAGGCCTAACAAACTATTTTCGTTTGAAATTTGTTCTACGTAAATTATCAAATACATTTATCACCAATATCACCACTAGTACATATGGTACAATATCGTTGATTATGAGCAATTATTGTTGCCATAACGCCCAGTTTAAATATGTAACTGGTGAGACGAAACTCTCAATTAAGTTAAAGGAATTCGACACTTTGAAGCAAATTTATCGAGATACTCAGAGCGTTCGAAATATATTTTAAAGAGTTGGTAAGTACACAAAACGCGGCTGTTACTATTCGAGTTGTACCAAAGTTGTTTAAACTGATCAATTAATTCGTTCTTGAAAAACTGTATAGAAATTGTTCATATCGACACAGCCAGGATTAATCCAAACATTTGAAAACACCTGAGTCTAGGAATATTTTACAATATTAGCCCAATTTCGCATTCATTTCGTAGAGTCTGCTACAAGACCATGATACATTATGCTGACTATAATATTATCGTTATTGACTGTTTTACACCAACTTTTTATAATTCTTGTATACATTGTTATATACAGTGGGTATCTACCAAGTTCGCCATATATTGAAAGTGTCGATGTTGACTGTTTTACGTGTAATAATAACATGTTTATATTTTTCCAATCGGTTTAATTAATAAATACATTGGTTATGCATATTGTTTATATATATATAAGTGAGGCAATGATATTTCTATTCGAAAAGTGTCAACCCTAAATAGCCCTGAGTCAATAAACAAATACATAGGAAATTGACCCCTACTGTGACACCATTGAAATTAACAGAAGATGCACAGCAGGGTATTATCATGCCAAACATTCCGTAAACTTGGCCTTTAAGCCTATGGAACATTCATAGAAGTCCGAAAATGTGTTATAGTTTTTTGAACGTGTTTTTATCTTGAAATACATATCACATATGATTTTAAGTTTTGCCACGTACACCTAGATTATATAATTTCAACCATAGATCATTTCTATTATATATATACTGTCAAATGCCTTCTTATAATTTATACATGCAAAGGCTATGCGCTTATTTCCATTCAAAAAATTACTTATGGAACCATCAATACAAAAATAGCGTCTACATAACCGCCTTTGCCATTTGGCACTGTCTAGGTTTATGGTGGAAGCATCCTGGTATCAAAACAAACGTTTTGATGAAACTGATGCACATTTCTGACTGAGTCTGTCGCCACTTTAAAGGCACACAGGTGCACAGTGATATTCCTAAATGAGATATCTTATAACAGGCATACTATTATATGACTTGTATATCATTGGCATTAAAGAATATACCAGCGACAGTCCTGACAGTTATGGGAACACATTGTAGTTCTCACTTTCACAGTTTCACAAAGGGTCTAGACAACAGATGATACAATTGCAAGAAAGAAAGGATCAAACATTTCACAAAATTGATATCGCTGTGTATAACGCATTGAATCTTACTTATTGCCGTATCACATCACTGACGACACATGTATACTTCACAGTTTTTTTCGTATTTTTCCATTCGAAATTCACTTGGATTGTCTACAACGTATAAATACCATAAATTTATAAAATTTATAGGTTCTGTACTAATCACGTGACTTTCACATGCTAAATATATACACTATCAACTGAGTAACTGTAAAGAGCTAAAGGCAGCTGAGAACGACAAAATATGTTTTTTATCATGTAAAGGGATGTAGTATCGGCCTCATACTAGCTCATATTGATAAAGGGATGTAGTATCGGCCTCATACTAGCTCATATTGATAAAGGGATGTAGTATCGGCCTCATACTAGCTCATATTGATAAAGGGATGTAGTATCGGCCTCATACTAGCTCATATTGATAAAGGGATGTAGTATCGGCCTCATACTAGCTCATATTGATAATTCAATGCTTGTTTGGAGCAAATAATGTATTTGCCGATTTTGAATGTCTAGTCTCTGGGAATAAGGAACATGATTAAAAATTATTTCTAGATGAATAAATAATATAACTTATTTTCGAATGCAACACAAATTGATTTATCTCATTAATTAAATTGTATTTGTATGACTATTTCCAACGAATAAACCACAGCTACAGCAAGAGACGAACATTAACCAGACTATTTCCATCGAATAAACAAGAGCTACAGAAAGAGACGAACATTAATCAGACTATTTCCAGCGAATAAACTAGCATTACAGCAAAGGACGGACTTCAATCCGACTATTTTCAGCAAATAAACCAGAGTTACGGCAAAGGACGATATTCATATGACTATTTCCAACATATAAACCAGAGTTACAAGCAAGGAACGATACTCATATGACTATTTTCAACGAATAAACCTGAGGTACAGCAAAGTACGATATTTAATCGACTATTTCCAAATTACAACAAGGGACGGTATTCATTCGACTATTTCCGAATTACAGCAAGCGAAAAAAACAAACTATGTATGAGCTAGGGACGATATCAATTCGATTATATCCAAAGAATATACCAGAGTTATAGCAAGGGACGATATTCATTCGACTAGTTCCAAGTACATCAAGGGACGACATTCATTTGACTATTTTCAAAGAATAAAAGCAGAGTTACCATTCTTCGCCGCCACAACGTTAGAGATAGACGGTGTATTTTATCAATATTCGCCGTGACACAATCTTAGAGATATAAGTTGATATTTTTTGGTAATGTACAAGAAAAAAACCCGGAGATCATGACCGAATAGATGTGTACCTGTATATTAAGTACCATGATATTTCTTAAAGTTTTAGTTCCCGATTATCAAGAACACTCATTTTTAATATACATGCAGTATACAACAGTGTGATGTTATTACATAAATAAGGTAGCAATAACAACGTGACGTCGTATTTTACACTTCCCTATTCTGCCCAATGCTAATACCTCTGCTCACTCCAATGGATGTTACTCCTGCAAACATTTATACTTACTGCCGAAAATGGTACCAAAATAATCATGAATAAATTATCTATCAGCTGTAGTACGGATTTTATCTAATTATATGAAACAAAATAAAACGAGCAAAGTTTCACAAGCATTTTTTGTAATATGTCGTTTTTCTGTCAGTCTTGGGACGTTTTGACTGACATTTTTACTTCCGATTTCGGATATTTGAAGAATTGTTTTGATTGTCAATGACTTTACAAGGATACATTGACGTCTCCTGCATCAGTGAGTATAACTTTTATGAACTATTATGTAGTTTTTTCTGCTTTTATTTTGACAAAAACTAAAACAGGGGATAAAACATGCTGATTTACAGGTCCAAATCGAAAGATGCACTCTTACTCCCACATAAGATTTACCACAATTAAAACTATTGTTTTATTATTCCAAAAAGCATGAATAAATGTCAAAAACAATGGTTCTAATGAAGGATACCTATTTTTACTAAAGGAAATGTGAATAAGTATTTCTACCATTTGAGATCAAAGTAAATCACAGTAAATCTTTAAGCATTCACCAATCATTTAATATTTTTGCGTTTTCAGCTATTAAATACACAGTTACAATCTTGTTATCAGTACTAAATATTTTCCATAAATGAAATATTAAGTAAGTAGTTAAAGGGTTAACAGTCAAAGTATATGTTTGTTATACATGTGTATGCATTGATATTGAATAACTGTGTATTTTAAACAGTTGCCATGGTAACTAGAGTCTAGTTTTCTTAGGAAACTGTAATTGTTGTCTAAAAACCTTAGTATTTTCAATGTGATACTTTTTAAGCATGTCCGCTTCAGTCAATGAAATATTTCTGTTATTTTTTATTCATTTAGTCATTCTTTTGTATACAATTATATTTATAATTATTTAACCTTGAAAATTGCTGAAAATCTCATATTTATATTCAAATATTCAGAATAGCTAGATGGGTTTAACTTCACCTTTTTACAATTGTCAGGCAAATCAATGCAAGATATACATAATTCTCCTTTTTAACAAAAAGCGATGTTTCTTAGCATTTTTTGTATTTTTATTGAATGGTTACCATGGCAACTAATTTTTTGTTTGCCTTTAATCTTCCTGTTTATAATACTATTAATTGTAAAAATGCAACAGGCAAGCAGTGAATGGAAGAATATAAATGTTCTTTGACTTTTACTTGCTAGCTCATTCTTCAAAATATACGGCATTTTTAAAATTTCTTAAAAATAGACGGTTGTTTCATTTTTTTTAACGTGAAATAAATTGCTTAAAACATTGTTTAAGCTCTGATATTTAGGAATGTGTATTAAATTTATAGAAAATAAACAAAATGTGTTGTTTTACATTATTTATTCCATTTAAATTCGGAAGTTTTGAATTTGACTTATTTTGACAGAAAAATTGATAAAAATGCAAAATTAAAAGGGCCATAATTCTGTCAAAAATTGATGGATTTAAAAACAAAAATGTGCATATTTGAGTTTGTAATGACGTAACCTTTAAAATGATATATCATATTACTATACCGCATGAAATTATCTTTTTACGTTGTTATTGCTAAATAAGGGTTATTTTTGTAAAAAACACTGAAATTGCACTTTGAACATATACGTGTATTGTCGGAACGTGAATATAGGTAAATGTAACTATGGCAGCCTTACTATTAGAAAAAAAGGCTCATAAAAATAGGCAGATATATTTGGATAGTGACCGAGGTTCTTGGTGAGATGTTTTAAAATTTTATATGAATAAAAATGGAGGTTACAACGTTGTAAACATTGTTAACGGCTTTCATTGTTAAATTAAAATGAAAATAGTTTATGATGTGCACATATGTTTGCATAAAACACAAACAGCTAAAACAGCTGTCTCAAGCCTTGTTAGTAATACCGCAGATTCCATCTGTATTAAACTTCCAGTGCAGTAACGGTTAGAAATACCGCAGATTCCATCTGTATTAAACTTCCAGTGCAGTAACGGTTAGTAATACCGCAGATTCCATCTGTATTAAACTTCCAGTGCAGTAACGGTTAGAAATACCGCAGATTCCATCTGTATTAAACTTCCAGTGCAGTAACGGTTAGAAATACCGCAGATTCCATCTGTATTAAACTTCCAGTGCAGTAACGGTTAGTAATACCGCAGATTCCATCTGTATTAAACTTCCAGTGCAGTAACGGTTAGAAATACCGCAGATTCCATCTGTATTAAACTTCCAGTGCAGTAACGGTTAGTAATACCGCAGATTCCATCTGTATTAAACTTCCAGTGCAGTAACGGTTAGAAATACCGCAGATTCCATCTGTATTAAACTTCCAGTGCAGTAACGGTTAGAATTACCGCAGATTCCATCTGTATTAAACTTCCAGTGCAGTAACGGTTAGAAATACCGCAGATTCCATCTGTATTAAACTTCCAGTGCAGTAACGGTTAGAAATACCGCAGATTCCATTTGTATTAAACTTCCAGTGCAGTAACGGTTAGAATTACCGCAGATTCCATCTGTATTAAACTTCCAGTGCAGTAACGGTTAGTAATACCGCAGATTCCATCTGTATTAAACTTCCAGTGCAGTAACGGTTAGAAATACCGCAGATTCCATCTGTATTAAACTTCCAGTGCAGTAACGGTTAGAAATACCGCAGATTCCATCTGTATTAAACTTCCAGTGCAGTAACGGTTAGAAATACCGCAGATTCCATCTGTATTAAACTTCCAGTGCAGTAACGGTTAGTAATACCGCAGATTCCATCTGTATTAAACTTCCAGTGCAGTAACGGTTAGTAATACCGCAGATTCCATCTGTATTAAACTTCCAGTGCAGTAACGGTTAGTAATACCGCAGATTCCATCTGTATTAAACTTCCAGTGCAGTAACGGTTAGTAATACCGCAGATTCCATCTGTATTAAACTTCCAGTGCAGTAACGGTTAGAAATACCGCAGATTCCATCTGTATTAAACTTCCAGTGCAGTAACGGTTAGAAATACCGCAGATTCCATCTGTATTAAACTTCCAGTGCAGTAACGGTTTTAAAGTTTGATGTTAACAGTGTTGTTAACTTAAACTAGGTTCTGAACAATCCGTACACCGAAATGTTTCAATTTTTGTCAACCTGTTTCATAATCATGTACATCACCGAGAGAGAAAACTAACTAAAACATTGTTTAATTCTTTATTTAATAGACGTACAATTTTAAATCAATGCTCTTACTTTTTTGAGTTTTTTATCTTAATTAAAGTTAACTGAAGAAAACTTTAAATACAAGAATAAAGCTAAACGCCTACCCCTCAAATGAATCAACAAGGAGATAATAGTCAGAAGTTGTTTTATATGCTATATTATTTTGAAAGGGAAAAGAACTGAACTAACAATTAAGGTTGCTTATATTATGCCAGTTTCGAAAAATTTATCCCGCTCACCTTACCCAATAATATACTTCTTAGACAGAAGCCAAATTCTGCCTAAAAAGGGGCAAAGTAAACGGAAATAATTTTAAGAAAAGGACAAAGAGAAAAAATATTTTAAATACTGCGTGCCGGATGTTAAAAGGCTTAAGTTTCGAAAAATTGATCCTGCCAAGCTAACCCCAAAAATTAACTTTTTTAAGCAGAAGCCAAAAAGCCTGCCTAAAAAGGGGGTCTACTTAACAGAATTAATTTTACGAAATGAAGATGAAAGTCGGTGTTGATGATGCGAGCCAGCTGGAGTATTTGACTTGAACTTGATCAAATGTATTGTCTGCTAGTAAGAAAATGAGTTTGAAGTTTCCAGTTGCGAAGATGTTAGATGTTAAAAATGTTAATTGATCCTGCCAAGTTAACCCCAAAATTAACTTTTTTAGGCAGAAGCCAAAACGCCTGCCTAAAAAAGGGGTCCACTTAACAGAATCAAATTAACGAAAAGAAGATGAAAGTTGGTATTTATGGTATTTAAAACAGTTCATTGACCCTTCCAAGTTAACCCAAATTTGTCTTTTTTAAGCAGAAGCCAAAAAGCATGCCTAACAAAGGGGTCCACTTAACAGAATCAAATTAACGATGAGAAGAAGAAAGTTGGTATTGATGTTGGGTGTTTGCGACTATGAAAACTAAGAGCATTAATAAAGTGGAAATGGTGAATGGTGTTTATGAGAGAGTTGGTTCAGATGAAGGGTGGCGGGCGGCCACATTCTAGTGGCGGCGTTTGTTGGGTGTGGCGCCGTGGTTGGAGGGCGAGGATAGCTCGCGTTTGCTGGAAAATAACGAAAATATACTTTATGCTCGGAAAGACGGACATCTTTTACTGCATTTTATAATTAAAGCGTACAACATCATGATAAATTATATCATCTATCTATCTATCTTCTTTATTTCCTCCATTACTGAAGTTATACAAGTTATGTACAAATTATTACAAATGATGGTGAAACATATTATTAATGGAAGAGTTACATAATGTTTAAATAAAACAACATGGTGATGCACATTGCAGCATACATTTAGTTAAGACAATATGTGTACAGATTTTGCGTCTCGGTCAGGTACATGCATTTACATATGTATATATATTTCTATAAACGTAATCAACATGTTCTGCGTGCCCTACAGACATATTCATAATTAACTGTATGATAAGTAGGACACATATCATGATAAACTGTATGATAAATAGGAGTACTGAAATCTTCATAATAAACTGTAAGATAAATAGGACATATATATTTCATTAGAATACCCTCATGTTAAAGTACATGATTAAAGGGACAAGCACCATACTATGTAACGATATGATTTGAGGAACAGTCAACTTTTTAGACGTTTGAATTTAAAGACATTATACAAGTGAAAGGGAAAACCTACCCGTGGTTGGCGCTTTGCAGGCAAGAGGGAGACAGGTACAGTCTCTCCATAGGACCCTTGTCAACCTCCATAGTCACTGAAATGTAAGCAAGATATATGTATCATGTGGAAGCTGTCACTGGTGGCACGTGTACGTAGTTGCTAGTAAATATCTTTAACGGATTTTTACATAGGGTCATAAATTAATTGAAATGAAATGAAGTAAAATTTTGCTTCGACAACGCTGTAGATACCGACACCCAACCATCGACAAAATCAAGGCTATCTAAAATGCCAGTACGTATACATAAACATGTCTATACCACCATTAGGGTTGATATTACTAAAATTAGTGTGTTTGATATACATGTATAATGCTTGGTGCGCAGGGATTGATAAGTTGTTACTAAACGACCAGGGTGCCGCATCTTTTAGTTATAGTGTTCCACGATGCATTTGTTGACAGTATGAAATAACTATAGGAACTTAACCAACGTTACGGGAAACCCAAAGTCTTACATCGTGTGCTGGCTCCGGTCCTCGCGTTCTTTTCAGTGTTTACTTAGGAGATTTCTTCATTGTGTGAGGAAAAGCCGAAATTCTCATGTTCGAATAATGTACCTAGCTCCGTACCTGGTGAGGGTAGGTCGAAGGACACGTTACTGAACGCTGTGTTTGGCTCCGCTCTGTTTCCACTCTTCATGAGTTGCGATGCAGTCAAGCGGGCGCGGAGTGGCTCGCGAACAGCCACTGTTATTTCCGGGGCGCTCGGCACCGGTGTTGGTGCACGCGTTCCCTCTGAGCTGGACCAGTTGCTAACAAACTGGAACCAGGATAATATTTAACATCAGCAGAATGAAAATACAACTAATTCATGAATACGCTTGGAGATGTTATACACAGTAGAACAGGTTGCGTTGACCCGAGAGCTATTGTCACCCACAACGGTGGTAGAATCCTTTAGTTTAAACATTATATATATTTTACAACGATTGTGAAGAAAGTTATGATAACTTAAAGGTGCTGTCTCACGTATGATAAAATAGCGAAAAAAAAAGAAAATTGTCGAAAACTGACATAAACTTGGCATCGATGTGTACAATGCATTGAAACTTACTAACTGAAGTACAACACAGTTTACAATTTATTTAAGTTTAGCAGTTAGTTCGTATTATTCCATTAAAAAAGATTACTGGGTATGTCTACCAGGTAGAATTCATTCCTTATGCGTGACTGGCTAGTCGGTGTTATCACGTGATATTACCGAGGTAGGTGTATAGCTTAATTATGTCACTCGAGTAGAATAAGCCTTTGTAGCTCAGTAAGTAAAACGCTGGACTTCAATTTTGGCGACGCGGGTTCGAACCCGGTCTCCGACTTATTTTTTTTATATTTTGGTATTATTTTTTTACAATTATGATATCAAAGCGTAACACATTCTATTAGATAATTGTCCTGAGATTCGTTACAGAAAAAAACTTTTTTTGGTGCCAATCTGTGACACAGTCCCTTTAAGTATCTCTCGTTGGCACGATGAGTGTGGTATTGTGTTGTGGGGGAAACTGGAGTGCCTGTAGACAACCCACTTGTCCGGCTTGGTGACCACTAACCAAACTCACATGCGATCATATACAATTCTTTGACTGAAGGACACAAATTTATGGGTTTGCCTAAGTTTGGTCAATAACCTAATATATGGTATGCATGCTACCAGAGAAAATGACATCCTTATAAAGGTATTAAAAATTTCGTACCTTGTTAGTCAGTAGATGCTTTCCGGATCGCATGAGGCGTGGACGGGCTTCCGACGGCGGCCTGGGAATGGCGTTTATCATAGGCTTCTGCCTGGGAATTCCGTAGACTTCTGGGATATCCCGACCGTCGATACGTGGAAGCTATATACATAGTTAAGTTCAAAGGCAAAATGTAATACTCACTCTAAAAACATACGATATACACCCAATATTTAAGGGGTTTCCACAATATCAATTATGTTAAAATATTATTTCGTGAAATTTGCGAAAAAGCTCTGTAAAACACCCTGTCATTTTTAAAGGATGCATCTAAATTCTAACTAAAAGACATAACCCATTAGTCTTTCTAACAATAGTTCGTATTGTGGCGATACCTGAACTCCTGTGGTAAGTTCTGCATGAAAGCGTTATGGACAGTTATGGTCAATCGAAACAATCGTGCACTTACCTTTAATGGAGGTAGGGTGTTCTCCTTTGCCATTTTCTTGCCATCTGGTGGCAATCCCTGGGACTTCTGTGCCCGGGTGTGGTTGACGATGGGCTGTAATTTAACCCGCTCGGAATCGATTTGAGGCTGCTGGGGCTCTGGGGGTAAGAGTGTCAGGCTCAAAAGATGTCTGAACTTTGAACATACATACTATAAAGTGAATGGAATTCCCTGGGAAATATTATCACATACAAGTATATAAGTTATGGGTAAACCTCATTTGCACAACATCCGCAGAAAATTCAGCCTTCCACGACTACCCAGGCAGTTAAACGATGTAAAGAAGCTGCTTGTCATAATCTGGAATGGAACCTGTGTTTAACAAACACTGAGAATGCCAAGTTTGGTCCCTCGACCTACCCCACCAGATAGTAGATACCACTAATCTGTCGACTGCAAGGCGAGCGAGCAATCTAGTGTCATTATATTGTGATATTGTCCTCGCTCGGACCTGCGACCTCCCGCACCAGCTGCCACTCTACATACCATCAAACAGTACGACGGAGTGGTCGGAGGCACTAGGTCGAAAAACACATTGCACTCAATATATCACAAACGTTTGACAATGCAGCCCTCACACTTTATGCACCAGTCAATTGTAACCACGGCCCCAGATCCCGGGCTATGCTAGCGATAGCGGGGTAAATGGGTCGTCTATTTACCTTCCAGGTAGCCCCCCAGTGCCGAGTGAATGGGGGTGGTTTTGTTTTCGCAAAGAAAATTGGAATTGGCCGAAACAAAATGTCCCAAAGGTGCGAGGGCATTCGGTGGGGATTTTACCAGCAGTTTTTCTCCGCAGGGCGGGGATTTTTACCGGGGATTGGCTGACCCGAAAGTCAAAGTCCCCGCTACTCCCCGGACCTAGGGGCTCGTGGTTATAATTTAATGGTGCATTATTACAGCTATTGATCGTGATATTGAAATGACCTCTTTTGATTTCGACGTCATGAGGCCAATTGGCAGAGTCGGAGTCACTTAAACACGAACCGCTCAAACATATAGTATTAAAATTTATGGCCTGCCCTACAACCAAGGCAAGTCCTCAAAACGTTGCCAATTTATTCTACAACCGTAGCCAATCCCTGAAATGTTAAAAATGACGTCACAAAGGCTTAAATGACGTCATCTGATAAACAAGATGACGCACGCGTTGTAGGACTATAACGGCGGTTTATCATAAAGGGCGAAACTCCTAAAGTTCTTATAAAGAGCGGCTTTCTTGTTTTTATATTATCGGGCTTTACCCGAGTTAAATTTAAAAAATAAGAATAATTATTTTGAAGGGGGTAGACGAAGCATGTTCAGCACTTTTTAATTAGATAAACATTCAGTTTCAACTCCTATAAAGATGGAAAGTACCCATTGGTCTTAGATGGTTTAAAACATGTTTGTTATGCCATCCATTGTTCTTTTTGTGCTCCATATGGCTAAATAATGTTCCGTACTCTATTTCTACTAACTTTCCTATATTTGAAGAATGGACTGTCCAAAATGGTTATAAACGGATCACTTAGCAGTCACTTACGAATTTGTGATATTAGAACATAATAGTATGTACTTCTTACGCATGTTGATTATCTGAAACACATTTTAGGCAAGCAGTGTGCACATTGTACCATCAAATGTGTGCCAGATTGATGTTTTGGAATTAAAGATTGCCTTTTCCCAATTTTGGCCGCCTCATCCAAAAGCGTATTTATCAAAATGACTGGTTGTTTTAAAACAAGTTAACAAGCAGGGAAGATTTTAGACTCTAGTCTTGTGACCATACGGTACCAATGACTGATAAAATTTTACAAGCCTCAAACTTCGATCATACATGTGATTTTGTCACACCGACATGTGATATGTCAGACAAGCATGTGCTTATGTCAGACCGACATGTGATTATGTCAGACAGACATGTGATTATGTCTTACCTACATGTGATTATGTCAGAGCGACATGTGATTATGTCAGACAGACATGTGAGTATGGCTTACCGACATGTGATTATGTCAGACAGACATGTGATTATGTCTTACCTACATGTGATTATGTCAGACCGACATGTGATTATGTCTTACCTACATGTGATTATGTCAGACCGACATGTGATTATGTCAGACAGACATGTGAGTATGGCTTACCGACATGTGATTATGTCAGAGCGACATGTGATTATGTTTTACCGACATGTCATTTTTTCAAACCGGGATGTGATAATGTCAAACCGACATGTAATTACTTCCAACATAATTTGTGATTATGTCCAACATGCATGTGTTTATGTCTTACCGACATGTGAGTATGTCTTACCGACATGTGAGTATGTCTAATCGACATGTGATTATGTCTTACATACATGTGATTATGTCATACCGACACGTTTTATGTCTAACCGACATGTGATTATTTCCAACCGACATGTCATTATGTCTAACATACATGTTATTATGCCCGACTTACACGTTATTATATCTTATTAGCATGCTGTTTTGTTTAACTGATATGGGGATATGTCTAAATAACATGGGAATATGCCTAAATGGCAGTCTATTATAGCAGTTCTAAGACATTTTAGACATAATAACATGTTAGACATAATTATAGGCTTTCACAACATAAGACAGTTGTGGCGTTACATGCTGTACCATCTCATTGTCATATCATTGTCAACAGATTTACAAACCGTAATGACGCAGATACATGTAACTCATTGCATGATAGCATGGTAACATGATATAATTTCAAATTTCAGGACACCAGTGATAATGAATACCCTATTGCACACTGAGATTGCCTGAAGCTACCACAGAGTGATACCATTGCCCCCAAGTCTCAGTAAATATATCTGGTCGATCCGGATAGCATACCCGTAATCCCGTATTTTTTTCTTTATATCTAATATACTTACGGGCTACACATGGCGACGCAAATCTGGTTTTCTCCATCTTGGCCCTATGTAGGGGTGGTAGGCGCTTCAGGTTTGCCCCGGGGGTGGGGCACTGTCGACCGCTCATGTCTCAAATGTCCTAAAAATAAAGATAAATTAAAATACTGTACACAGGTATACCAGCAACAAGCGAAAGACACGTTATAATGAGTTCCTCTTATCATAATCCTAGACTAACAACAACAACAACAACAATACCACGCAAAAACCGAATGAAACAAAACAGAACAAGCGTTATATTATTTCACTCATATGAAATATGACTTAATAAAGACATTCATTAAAAGAAATATCATAAGTTTCGTTCATGTAATCAAATATTCGACATATCTCTACAGAAAACTTACACCAATCGTGGGAAACCGTCATAAAATGGCAAAACAAATAGTTTGTTAATTGCGCGCTGCTTGATCGACGATTCTGTAACGACGTTGTTATCGGCAACGCGAAATTACGTTCCGGTAGTTTCGTCACTAAATTGAAAGGGAGATAATTGACGTCGTCTAATTATCATCTCCCTTTATTAGCTTTATTTTATTTTATGCGTATATTCACGGTCTTCTGTATATTGTTTTGTTCTTTATTATGATTGAAAACAATGAATTGTTGAATAAATAAATAACTTTATGAGTAAATCAACCAATAAATAAATAAATCAATCAATCAACCAATAAATTAATTAATTAATTAAAAATAATAAATAAATAAATCGTCAAGTAAACCACATTTTTTTTATAAATATGCAATTAATGAGTAAATCAACCAATAAATAATAAATCAACCAATAAATAGATAAATCAACCAATAAATAAATAAATTAATTAATTAATTAATTAATTAATTAATTGATTAGTTAATTAAAATAATAAATAAATAAATCGTCAAGAAATCCACATTTTTTTTTATAAATATGCACTTAGTACTGTACAAAGTGCATATTTAAAAAAAAAAAAATCAATATTTTTTTCACATTTTCGGTATTATAATTTTTAGTTTTGAATTATAAGATTTCTTTTGATTTTTAAAAAATTGATTGAGTTTGAAAATCCGGTGCAAGTGGGTAACCAGTCGGTTCGCTCACACATTTTATGTTTGCAACGATTATCTTTTTCTAATTCGGTTAAATAGATGCATACAATTTCCTTAATGAACACACAGCATACAGCAATAATTGTATACTTATTTCAACAGTATTTTTTAAATCCAACCAAAACATAAATCATTTTAAATGGCGTAATTCTAGCTTTTAATATGAATAAATCGACTTCGAACAAAGAAAAATTACATACTGCGAGTAAGCATTATAAAGTTACAATGAATACGTATGTCGCAAAACACAAGCATACAGCAGAATACAAACTTCGAGAACTCCATTTAAAACATCCTAAAGACTACTGGAAGCACTTGAACAAGGTTACCAACGTATCTGAACATAAGTCACCCGCTATTGACGAATTTTATCATTATTTCAAAAAAAATCAATGACGTCGTTAACGCGAATGATCATATATCGGATAATAACAACCCGAGCTTCTCTAGCGCCGAAACCGATCTGTTAAATAGGCCAATAGAACATGACGAAATTAACAAAATGATACTGAAAAGTAAGAATGGTAAAACATCGTCGCAGTTTGATAATATTATCAATGAATATTTTAAAGCCTCGCGCGCCAATATGGTCCCAACCTTCTGTACACTTTTCAATATAATTCTTGACACTGGTATTCTCCCGGATGTATGGTTAATCGGGACAATAAAGCCAATTTTTAAAAACAAGGGTTCTCCTACCGAACCCCCAAAATTATAGGCCGATTACCATTCTTAGTTGTTTAGGCAAATTATTCACGTCTATCTTTAATGAACGCATCAACACATTCCTCTATAATAATAACTTATTAAACGAGAACCAAGCCGGATTTCGCGCAAATTATTCAACCTGCGATCATATTCTTACATTGCATTTCCTTATAAGAAAACTAAGGGCCCAGAAAAAGAAACTGTTTTGCTCATTTATTGATTTTTCTGCCGCATTTGACTCTGTCTGGCGACCTGGCTTGTGGCACAAGCTCATGCAAACTGGCTTACAAGGTAAAATTCTCACAGTCATAAAAACATGTATAATGATATAAAATCATGCGTTTCCATCAATGGGCATCTGTCTCCTATGTTCCCAAGCTTTTGTGGAGTTCGTCAGGGAGAAAATCTTTCTCCGATTTTATTTTCTATTTACCTAAACGATTAAGAAGAATTCCTTAAAAGAACATGTTCTAGTGTTTCTATAGAAGTAGATGCTAATGAGACAATTATGTACCTTCAGTTACTTATTCTCTTGTATGCTGATGACACTGTACTCTTTGCAGACAATGAACGTGAATTTCAAAAAAAGTCTTAACTGTTTCCAAGATTACTGTTTGCAATGGAAACTAAAAATTAACCTCTCAAAGACTAAAATAATTGTCTTTGGTGCCAGAAATCTGAAGAAATTTAACTTTAGCATTGCTAACCAAGCGCTAGAGATAGTCAAGGAATACAAATACCTAGGTGTATATTTCTCGTCCACCGGTAGCTTTTTATACTGCCGTAAATATTTAATAAGCCAGGCTAACAAAGCAATGTATGCTCTATTTCTTAGAATTAATAACCTAGATTTGCCTTTGGACATACAACTGAAGCTTTTTGATTCTACCATTGTCCCGATTCTAACGTACGGATGTGAAGTCTGGGGTTTTGAAAACCTTGATCTGTTGGAGCAACTTCACTGTATTTTTTTGCGACGGATTACATATACTAGAAAAAGTACTCCACGTTACATGCTCTACTCGGAACTGGGTAGATACCCCCTTAACAACATAGTTAAAACCAGAATGATTAGTTACTGGAGTAAACTCGTTTCATCCCATGACTCGAAAATAAGTTTTTTGATATATAAAGGCATTTTACATAGTAATAATTCAGTCTGGGCCAGATACATCAAGTCAATACTTGATTCAACGGGTTATTCATACGTTTGGCATAACCAAACAAGAGTACCTATAAAACATATCAGTAAACTTGTGAAATCTAACCTTGTAGACCAATTTCAGCAAACCTGTTTTGAACAATTTAATCTTTCGTCTAAGGGTAAAATGTATTCTCTGTTTAAGTCTGATATTAAATTTGAGGAGTACCTTAATATTTTACCCAAATCTCTACGTTTTACATTCTTGCATTTCCGCACTAGTAATCATAAATTCCCTATCGAAGTCGGTAGATGGAGACAGAATGCTGTACCACATGTCAATAGAAAGTGTACGTTTTGTAATTTAAACGATATCGGTGACGAACTGCACTATTTACTTACATGTCCATTTTTTAATCCTTCCAGAAAAAAAATACATAAGTAGTCGTTTTTACTCAAGACCTAATGTCTTACACTTTAGTGAAGTTTTAAATGGTAAGAACCCGGATACCTTAAGGAAATCAGCAATTTTTGTTAAAATCTTAGTTAATCACTTTAAACGAATCTGATCATGTATTTTATAGTTTTTCATTTGACATCTCATAATTATATCGATTATATTTAATACTATTTAAACTAACCACATTCCCCTTACTAATTATTTTTGTTTTGTATAATGATAAACTCTAAACCTATTGTGAAGCCGCCATTAACCCACATATTTATACCTATGTTAACATATATATATATATTGGGTTTTCACATGCTTTTACTTAAATGTAAACTGTGATATAATAAAAGAATATTGAGTTGAGTTGAGTCTAACACTTTTGGACAACACTTTCTGTCCCATTTAAAAAAACTAATAGCAATAGTTCTCCATGTTTTAATGACATGTTTCCTCATTTAGCACGTCTGGATTCATCGTAATGACTTGTATCGGATGAAATTCCGTTCGGACTAAAAATGACGGAAAATTTGAACAAAAATCCAAGTTGTTATTTTCCTACAGAAATAACACTTCAATCCATTTCTACTGTAATTAACCGGTGCTATTTTTTCAGCTTTTCGATTACAAGTTTAAGGATGTTTGTTCTTTCGATATTGATGGGAGTTTATATCGTATATACAGGTGATGTCGACATGTCAAGTGTCGACTTGCGTGTTATAACACGACTTGTCGCAATAATTATATCGACGTTTCTAGTTAAAAAGTGAACAAGTCGAGTTGATTACTGTGTTAAACTCGTCATCAAACTCACCATATTTTACAACACGCAACAGAAACATATCACATAATTCACCATCCTCCAAGATTATCACTTGGCCCCAATTTCTCGAAACTTATTATTAAATAAGTCCCTAATATAAGGATTAAGCTAAACACACTATTTTTGTTTTTCATAATTTTTCGTTTTTTTATACACTCCTTTAAGAGTTTTAATACTTTAAATAGGAATTACTGTTACGATTATCAGAAGTAACCATTTCTCTTTTATCAAAATTCACTTTAAGTATGTATTTGGCTAATTAAAATATTAAGCAACTTTAGCCTGTTAAGCTTAAGAAGTTTCCAGAAATTGAGGTATGAGTATCGGGGGGGGGGGGGGGCGTTATTTATAAAACAACTTATTAAAAGTCTTTTTTTAACTTACATGTAATTCATTTTCTTAAATGTTTCCGTAGTCAAATGTATGGAAAAGTATAAGTGCTGTTAACGTCAAAGTGTATATTGAAATCAAAATAATGCGATGGAGTATTTAATATAGTTTCTATACATTATATCATATAAAGTGAGATACTTAACTTAAGAAAATGACTTAAGTTAGAAGATGACTTAAGTTAGAAAATGACTTAAGTTAGAAGATGACTTAAGATGTATTATGAATACCGGCCCTGTATTTAAACTTGTTAAGTCTAAATTCACATTTGTTCAAAAAGTGTAATCTGACGTACCAAACGTGCTGGGCAGAATACCACTTAAGAGGTCAGAATCGGGGGAGGGTGGGGGTAGGCAACCTCGTATCAAATATTTGTTTTAAATAGATCATATAAACGCATTTTCTTTTCTAAATTTATTCCCAAATAAATTTGCTATTTAATATTTTGTTATTTAATACATGTAATTTGAACAACAGTTACCGCTTGTAAACCTTGGTTTTATTCATTTATAAAACTAAAACACAGGTAAAGGTTTTAAATTCAGAACGTAGAGTTTTGGTGAATATATATGCACAGACACAGGTAATCTTCGTATGTAAATCAGCTATTTATCGAGTTGTTAAAGATAGAGGATCAGCCAGGCCTACCATATATCTACATGATTCAGAAGTAGGTTAAACCAACCTTGACAGGCGGTAAACACTAAAGAAGCCATTTTACGAGGGTTGGGTTTCATTTGTGCAGGTAAAGAGAATAAAATACAGGTAAGTTTTCTCTTCTTTTTTTTTGTATACGATTTTGTAATGTTTTGTGTGTTATTTTAAATTATAATTAAAGGCAAAATTTGCAAAATAATCACTATTTGTAATGAAACCGTATTAAGAATCAAGCATAAATATTCAGTTGAAAATTTTCATTTAGTGTCACCCTTTATCGATCTTGGTAAAATTCCAGGGGTGAATGCGAAAAGGTTCTATTTGCTTCTTTGTTTAATGTCACTTAGAACCTTTTCGCATATACCCTTCGAGTTGAATATCTAAACATTTTAACAAACAACGGCTTTTAATAAAACCATTTTCAGTGTGTAAGATACTTTTAATTTTAATTTATTTTCGAATTAAACTGATATTGTTATATTTATGTAGCATGTGCAGTATGAAAATAATAACTATATACCTCATAATTCTACCTTACGTATAATTTTAGGTTAACGATACTTAAAACAACTTCGACATTTTTTCTTAAATCCAAATCAGAGACACATTACCATGGAATAATATGAGTTTGTCTTTTATTTAGACACTGCAACTATGAGCGGAAGGTCGGGCGTGTATCTCGTGTCGGCCAAGCAGTCCGATACTGGGCACACATACGATAATTCGGGGTTTCAAGAGAAGGACCATAGCGTTGGATATAGGTACTTATATTCACTTTGACTTTTTAACTTATTGTAAACTTACCTTACTGAAGTATCTTCTTTGTCAAGCAATGCGATACGACTATTCGGTGTTTGGAGACACTGACAACACTATTGGATATAGGCAATCATTTCCACTAGGCTGATGTCTTTGTCTTTCTACTATATTGAAATCTAGTTTCCTTTTGATCTGGGTTCACATTGTGGCTTTATAAAAGTAATACAATGCCATTGGATTCTGGAAAGTTGTCTAGGCCAAACGGCACTATCAACAAATGGCCCGCGCATTAAAGCAGCACTCTCACAGATTGACCGTTTTGACATTTTATTTTGTCTTGGAATGAGCCATTTCCTGCGTGAATGCGTGGAAACCAGATATATGTAGTAATGAGTTGTTTTGCTTTTAAACATTTTTACCGATATAATAAATACAGTGTTAGCTGAAGGGTTATGGAAGTGTGCTGCACCCTTCTCTCCAGCATGTGCACTCTTCTGCCTCCATATAATGAAATTCTCTAGACCGTCAAATATTTCTATTGGATTGTTTAAAACTTATAATAAGATTATGATACACATTTCACATATCTGGCAGTTGAAACCTAATATCACTTAAACACAATTTCGAACATCTATATGTGTACAAGTCACGTTTCTAGGATAAATACCATACCCAGGTTCATAATCCCATTACTCTATTATTAATAAAATGTCATTCCCTTTTCTCTTTAAGATAAAAAAGATGCAAGTAAGGTTAAACAGAAAATGAATAGCTGTTCAATTAAATTATTTGCGTCATTAGCTTAAAAGCCTGAACATTACAATCAAACGACAACCAAAGCTTAGTACTTATGTTTCCTAGAATATGCTTTTAATGACACTGATGCGTAGATGCCTATTTCGAGATTTTCTGACATTGTTAAACAGCAGTAATTCATAGTTTTTTTATGCTGGATAGTTGGTAGGAGTGAACCCTTTGAAAAATCTGAAGATTTTTTTTACTTTAGTTTAAATGTCACTAAACTTTGTACAGGTCAAATGACACCAAAGCAGGAGTTCATTCCCATCAAATCACTGTGTTACAAACCTAACAAAGTATCAATTAGGGATATGCTTTTTTAATACACTCAGATGTACAAGATGAAATGAATAGTTATTTTTTTAGAATGGATATTCGACATAACCTGTATGCACTAGAACCAAATATATCTGAAAAAGAGGGATAGTTTCGAACTCACCCAGAAATTGAAAACCCCAAACTCAACATCTTTATTTTCCCCAACAACATTCATTAAACATATACAGGTATTGGTAACAAGAAAGAAAAAAAAAGCAGAAAACACTTTAACATTGAACAGTACACAATTGTAAAATATATTGGTATGCCACAACGGTGCTTGGTCTGCCGAAGCGGGGCGTGGTCTGCCGCAGCGGTGCTCAGTCTGCCGCAGCGGTGCTTAGTCTGCCGCAGCGGTGCGTGGTCTGTAACAGCGGTGCTTGGTCTGCCGCAGCGGTGCGTGGTCTGTAACAGCGGTGCTTAGTCTGCCGCAGCGGTGCGTGGTCTGTAACAGCGGTGCTTGGTCTGCCGCAGCGGTGCGTGGTCTGTAAAAGCGGGGCATGGTCTGCCGCAGTGGTGCATGGTCTGCCGAAGCAGTGCTTGGTCTGCCGAAGCGGTGCTTAGTCTGCCGCAGCGGTGCGTGGTCTGTAACAGCGGTGCATGTTCTGCCACAACGGTGCTTGGTCTGCCGCAGCGGTGCATGATCTGCCGCAGCGGTCCTTGTCTGCCGAAGCGGTGCTGGGTCTGCCGCAGCGGTGCATAGTCCGTCGCAGCGGTGCATGGTCTGCCGCAGCGGTGCATGGCCTGCCGCAGTGGTGCATGGTATGTCGCAGTGGTGCAAGGTCTGCCGCAGCGGTGCATAGTCTGCCGCAGCGGTGCATGGTTTGCCACAGCGGTACATGGCCTGCCGCAGTGATGCACGGTCTGTCACATAGGTGCATGGTCTGCGGCAGTAGTCTGTCGTAGCGGTGCATGGTCTGTCGCAGAAGTGCATGGTCTGCCGCAGCGGTGCACGGTCTGCCGCATTTTGGCATGGTCTGTCGCAGTGGTGCATGGCCTGCCGCAGCGGTGCATGGTCTGCCGCAGTGGTGCATGGTCTGTCGCAGCGGGGCATGGTCTGCCGCAGTGGTACATGGCCTGTCACAGCGTTGCATGGTCTGCCGCAGCGGTGCATGGTCTGTCGCAGTGGTGCATAGTCTGCCGCAGCGGTGCATGGTCTGTCGCAGTGGAGCATGGTCTGTCGCAGTGGTGCATGGTCTGTCGCAGCGGTGCATGGTCTGTCGCAGTGGAGCATGGTCTGTCGCAGTGGTGCATAGTCTGCCGCAGCGGTGCATGGTCTGTCGCAGTGGAGCATGGTCTGTCGCAGTGGAGCATGTTCTGTCGCAGTGGTGCATGGTCTGTCGCAGTGGTGCATGGTCTGTCGCAGTGGAACATGGTCTGCTGCAGCGGTGCATGGTCTGTCGCAGCGGTGCAAAACGTCTTTCCCAGAGGATTTACAAGAATTGGAATTTCAGTTTTCCTCATAATTCATACCTTTTCGGTGCATAGATGCATTGCATTTTGCTACGCTGCTTTTTTAGCATTTAACATAATTGTATATTATGTTTTAATGAACTCAATTTTGAGCACCATTTAAGATAAAAATAATTTATTTACCAAGAGTGATGAATCCCCCTGAACACATTTATATAAGGTGATCAACTGTTGCTACATATACTTTATATTCTCCACGAAGAAATATGAACATTAAATTTAAAATTAATATTTGTGTGTAGCCGATTGACAAAAAATGGAAGTGCTACTATTTCGCGTTTACACTCGGAGCTCTTCGAACATTTTTATCGAAAACAACCTAGGATGTTTGCCGGTACATCAGTAGAAGTAGTTCGTAAAAATTTGAATAATATTATTAATTAAATGTAGAATTTAAGCTTTTAATTGTAGATCTAAGTTTAAATTGATTCTTGCCAGTGAAGTGTATTATTGCAAACATAATTAAGATTCCAAAGAGTTTAGTCATTAAGTTTAACTGCTAAACGGAAATTACTACGCGATCTACTTGCAGTGTAGTGAAAATGTACCGACTTCTGACATTGTTAACCGTCCTTATACGTCTGAGGTTGACTTCAATAAAAATGACCGAGGTGTTCCGAATGCCGTGTTTAGTCCTTTTATATCATTTACTCCAGACTCTGCATTCCAAAATTGAACGCACTGCTCGACGTTTGAACAATTTAATGTGATAAGATAGGTTTTACATGAAGTTTTCAATTAAGAAACAAGTTGGTGAGTTGATAAGTTTAACTAGAAATGGAGTTAGAAACCAAAGCAAATGTAACTGAAACGTAGGTTGTCATTTTTCTTTTGTTTCTCGTTTAAAATCAGTTAATATCTGCAACAAAAAATAAATAAATTTATCATAATTCTGTTGTTTTTCACTAGAAGACGAAAAATTTAGTCAGTTTTCGAATCGCATTCCAGTTTAACTCTTAACTATTTTGGCCATGAACCTTGTATTCTTTATTTCAGCCCAACAAATGGGGTTAACATTCAGGACGCCCCTGGAGCTAAACCCATGCCAGAGAAGCCATACCGGGGCATGGGAAAGGAGGAACTACTTTACTTCTCCTCGCGGCCATTTTGGAGGCGACTGCGCATGGGATGTATTGCGATCGTTCTGATTGGCTGGTTGGCTCTCGTCATCACCGTGGTTGCGCTTGTGTTGGCGTATCCAAGGTGTCGCGAGCCCGACGCGCGCTCCTGGTATCAGAAGGAGGCTGTGTACAGGATCTACGTCCCTAGCTTCAAGGATAGTAATGGTGATGGAATTGGCGACTTAAAAGGTACATCGGGGGAATAAAATATATTTAAAATTTATTATACGTTTTCTAAGACACAGCTCCAGATTACAAAAATACGAATCCAACCAACAGAGACGGGAATCAATTTCGCTTAAAGCTATGCGTTAAAAGTCAGTTAATGTTATTATAATAGTTTGACATGTGTTTGCATTTCTAAGAGCCCGAATTGTTCACTCATTACCATTTATATTATCCACTCCATAAAATATCATGTCTCATAGGGGTCGAATCGAAACTTGACTACATCCAAGACCTCGGTTTCAACATATTTTCCCTGAGTCCGTTCTACAGTGGAGACGATACCGGAGCCTCAACTTTGGTTGCAGACTTCGGGGCAGGGAAAGATGAGACTATAGTCGACCATAAATCTGTCGGGGAGGTGTATGGAACACTTGCGGACTTTGACAGTTTGGTCGCCGCAGCTCACGATAAAGGTATGAACGGTATCAACCCAACTGAAAAGGGCATTGTTTAAATACCGTAGTTGCCTTTTTAAACGTGGCTATAAAATTACGTTCAATAGTTAACCCTTAAACTTTTTAAACCCAAATCACATTAAAGGAACGTTCTACGCCTAAATCATCGTACATATAAATCGCGGTCGTACATTCCGAATACATTTAGACAATTAATGATCAAACACGTTCGGTATGTATATACCCATTCGTAAGACGAATAATGAATATACTCAAAGAAAAAAACAAACATACATTGCTCTTGAATCACGTTTCTTTCCTCTCCTTCACACAAAAGCAAGCGTTCAACAGCAATCCGCGGTTTTAAGTCCATCCGACTTAATGATGAAGATCATTTATACCTTAGACTGGCCTTTTCCTGATTAACTCATAATAAATGACGGCAACCGGAAAAATGGCTGACGGCATCTGGTGTTTGTATTTTGTCGTCTGAAATAATCTCTCAGTTCTGCTCATTTTGAAAATGTTAGCAGTAGGATGACGTATATACTACGTGAGCTTGAAGTCATGACTCGTTATTAAGGAAAGGTCATTCTATATTTGAATAAAATCCCTTCATCTTTTACATTTATATATCTAGATACAAGCAAGGTATTTTGTCATGTTATATAACAAAACCACATGAATATTTGGTTTGCAAGTGTTTTCAAGATTCACAATTGCTACCATTTGTCTGTTAACCGATATTTTGTAGCATTCCATAAATTGTTTTAGTGATACAGTGAAAACAACCGGGGCAAACCCAGCACCCCATGATCCTATTGTATCATAAGGAATTTAGGATCGGTGCCTTAAACCCTAACAGGGGCACAGCTAGACTATAATTATTGTGCAGGCTCTATTTTCTGGAGAGGTTCGGAGGCAAGCTTCCCGTGTTTTTGTCCCGCTTCGGAGCGTTTTCTACTAAATCTTGGATCGAAGAACAACACATACATACAAACAACCTAAAAAGAACGCTAAATTGTCACGTGCCGACCACAGCCTATTGTTCTAACGTGGATCAGTGCAACTGTTTATCAATAGCAATATCAAAATTTAGTAATATTAAGAATTCCTTATCCATTCAAACGGTCGTTTCGCCCCCAGGTATGTACGTGGTTATAGACTTCGTCCCCAACCAGTCGAGCAAGAACCACCCGTGGTTCATGGACTCTGTGGCGAATAATCTGGGTACGAAACGAAATTACTACGTGTGGGCGGACGGCGATGTTGTGAACCCTCCTAACAATTGGGTAAGATTGTTGTATATTATTATGTACATGGTGAAACAATCAAATTTCAATATATGAATTAATCAAATTAACATATCGGATGATATAATAATATTCAATATATGAAAGTAAAACATGAACAGTGAATATATGAATGTTTAGCATGACTATAGCTATGGCTTCTATAAGATATAGCGAACATAGAACACTTCCGCTATATATTTGGTTAACACACGCATGAGTTTGAAGAAGCTGTTCACCTTTAAACAAGATAGGTGTAACTCTATAGCCATTTTTTATAAATACTAAATATAATTCATACGGCATACACTCCATATGCTACAAGTTAACGGTACTATTCTGGAGAATTTACGTAGTAGTATGAGATCAGCCGACAGAAACCATTGAACTTTGATGTTTTTGCCTTATTTTCAGAAAAGCCACTACGACGGATCAGCATGGACGCTTGATGCTACAAGAGGCCTGTACTACCTGCATCAGTACTCCTCAGATACCGCTGATCTTAATCTCCGTAGCGCCGCGCTTAGAGATGAACTAGAGGTACTCCTCTTACGAGAGTTGTGTACTGATTAGAGATGAACCAGAGGCACTCCTATTGCTAGAACTAATAGTTTTAGTCGCGTCTGTGTTTCGAATGTTCCCATGGCCATACCTCTATTGCCAGAGCTTTGGCACCATTTATGTCGAGGTCCTACATAACATTTGTACGGCTTGACTACAATATTTACATTGAGCATAGTCATCACCTTTCTCTAAGGTCGTCTTGGTAACGCCTTCTGTGTGTTTTGTTGAATTTTTGAAGAATAAACGTTTAGGGATCAGTAATGTTTACAATGCCAAAGCATTAGATATGTCAGTATTGAGTAAGTCATCAGTTCCCTTTATAACCTGTCAGTAATTGAAGCATATGATACATACGGTTGCTGTAGTTGTCTGTGTTAATAGATGTACTTTACATTACTCCTTCTTTTCCTCAGTCAATCCTGAAGTTTTGGTTGGATCGTGATGTGGACGGGTTTAACATCCGGCGTCCGGGATTCCTGTATGAGGACTTTGATCTTCGGAGTAACCCGGGATCAGGGGTACGGATGTTAGATGTTAATTTTATGTAAACGCTTGTGTGTTTACAAGTTAATGACTCGGTGATGTTTAATGTTAACTAAATGTTTTACCCACACTTGTGTATCAATAATATCTGATTAGTTTCTTTGCAAAAATGTGAGAAAAGGATCGTTTTATGTATCAAAGTCGAGTACAATTAGTTTGCTTTTGGCGAATCCGTTTTCACTGCATGCATTGTATACATGTTAATCACATCTAATACTTGGACGTTTGAGCGTTGTTTGACCTGACACGTTGAAACCCGATCGTATGGATCCAAGTAATTGAGGAACAGCCAGTTCCTATCCTGACAATACATAAAAAACACCGGTCAATTGTAACCACGACCCCCACCCCCAGGTCCGGGGCTATACCGGGGTTAGCCGGGAAAATGGGCCGTGTTTTTACCTTCCAGGTGGCCCCCGCAGTGCCGGATGAATGCGGTGGTTTTGTCTTCCCGCCAAAAACAGCGGGGAATTGTCCTTACAAATGGTCCCTAGGGTGCGGGGGCATTTGGCCGGGATTTAACTAGCAGTTCGTCCCCGCAGGGCGGGGATTTTACCCGGGCTTTGCTGGACCGAAAGTCTAAGTCCCCGCTATTCCCCGGACCTGAGGGGCCGTGGTTACAATTGACTGGTGCATAACATTAGTATTGGTGTGACTTAAGTAGTCCTCCGACATGATGTGATGTCATATATAAACCGAATGTCGGTACATTTAAATTTAATAATTCTCTTTCAGATCAACTACGCAGACTTTACACCCATGTATACAAGCGGCCAACCGGAAGTGTACGGACTGCTGGAGCAGTGGCGGATGTTGCTTCAAGCCCACAACAAGACCAACACCGAGAAGTAATACTGATCATTGTTTGAATTAATTTCTTCGTCTGTTGATTAATAATCGTTTGCTGTTCTAAAGGCATGGAGATGACGTCATAGTCTTTGTGAAGTTATCATCGTTGTGGCAAAAGTTTAACAATGGCTAAATTTAAAAAAAATGTGATATGTTAACAATGAAATAAGAAAACATACTTCAACGACAATAAACAATGGTACGTTGCACAACACTGTGTAAAAGTTGAGATTGAAAATGGACCTGTAAGCGTTTGCATGCACTTACAGCAGTTTTTTTAAATACGCATTCCCGCATTAAACTATTATATAGTCAAATGTTCGACATAGATCTGTTATTTATTTTTTCAAAGAAGAGGATCAATGTTTAAATGACCATTGTGGCGCTATTTATCATAAAGTGAAATTGGGTTTCTTATTTACAATAAAAGTTATTTTTAATTTCCCTTTCATGGTTTTCTCGTCCAGAATGACATTTGGTAGGATACATATCATGGAAAGCTTGCGTTTATTACTTAGAAATTAATTATCGTTGAAGCTTGTCAATCAAGTATCATTTTATACATTGTATTGAAATGGAAAATATCATTTTTAAACTAGCCCCTGGCAATTACTGATTGCAAATAGCGGTTATCAGTTTGGCACGAGCTTATAGCATTTCAGCCGTATTTTGAGTTTACGCAATCAACTTTAGTGTCAACGTTTTCTTTTAAGACTTTTTTTTAAAAAGATCAGAAAAATGAGGAGGAAACAAAGATTGACAAATAGCAATTGGGTTATATACAATAACAAAAAAGCAATTGGCAAAACTCATTGTCATGTCCGGACCGGGTTGCCTACTGAACCCCATTCTTTTGGACTGCTTTATTTCAAATTGAAGGCAAATTCAAATAAATATCAAGCAGTTTTATACAAAATAAATATATGTACAGAATGGTCCTAAGGTATTGCTTCATGATATTCCTTATTCAGACTCCTGATGGCGGACATAGATGGCGGTATGGATGTTACCCGTATGTACAGTTACTGTGACCGCTCCGGCGTTCAGATGCCGCTTAACGTGCTCCAGTCTAACAATGACTGTCGTGGCACGTGCCTGCGAACATACGTGGACATGTGGATGGAGGCGACGCCAAGCGGGAAGTGGGCAAGCTGGATGGTACGAGTTGCATATGATTTTCAGTATCTATCATATTTAGAGTTGTTGGTTTTGTTTTTGTTGTTGTTGTTTTTAAAAAGTATTTGATTCAAATCTCAATCGAGCTTACGATAACAACTTAACGCTTTTATTGCTTTGCTTTAAGGATTCAAGATTTTTTTGATTTTTGATTTTTTTAGGGCGGCGACGAGAACAAGGACCGATTGGCATCGAGTTTTAACTCAAGTTTCATAGACGCGTTCACTGTGGCGACATTCTTACTTCCTGGAACTCCTGTCCTCTACTACGGGGACGAACTCGGAGCTACGGGGTTGGACACATCTATGGGTGGAGCGAGGGTCAGCCACGCCCGGGCGATTATGCCATGGGATAATTCCACCCATGGGGGCTTCTGCGACAACTGCACGACCATGTGGACTGATGTCGCCCAAACTGTTGACAATTCAGTAAGTTATTTATACTTCTTGGTACAACAGCTGAACAAATTGTCGTGCGAGTTATAGAAATTTATTAACAACTAGGAAACGATGAAATGAGTGCGGAAGGACCATGTATATGGCGACTTGGTGCTACATATAAATTGAAACGAAAGTCTTTTTACCAGGGAAAATGTATTAAAATATCAAGGTTTTGCATGTTGTGAATTTAGAAGATGCTGCATTTAATCTTTAACGAACATAGTTCCATGATGTTTGGCTCCTTCAATTCTAAATTCCTGATAAGCCATATGAACCTAGTCTTAAAAATATTAAAGCTAAAAACCTTTTATCATAACATGATTATCAACGTTGTGGGGACTTTCGAGAGATTGGCTTAGTATAATTGACCAATTTTGAGGGCACATATTTCTCATTTCGTAGAGGAAAATTTGTGAAACAAATCACCTGAAATAACTAATAAAAGCATCTCCACCATTCCCTTGTTGTTTTAGCGAGGGGAACTCTCCGGTCTAATAAAGGATCTGATAGCCTTACGCGGTGAGCAGTCGTTCCGGGTGGGTGAATACGCTGCGGCGCTACGGGATGAGGCCGTGTTCTCATTTGTGCGAGAGTTTGATGGCGAATCTGGGTAATTACGTTTTAGATCAAATATAAAAAGTTGCATATATAACAGTGTATACAGATTGTTTTAATCGTACGAATATGCTATTGGTTGGAATAAATGCATTCTCTGTCTTTGATGCTTAGATATATATACTTTTATCAGGGTTGTTGCAAAATCAAGAAATTTTTAACCATTTTTTTTGTATTAATTGGAATATTACAAAGAAGTCAAACACGTTATCTTCAAACCTGCCCTTAAAAGCAGTTGGGAAAATGAATTATATTACAAACTGAATTTGTCGTTTTGTTATTTTGTACCTCCTTATGACTTTCAGATATCTTGTCGCCGTCAATTTAAGCCCCGACACCGTGACACGTGACTTTACAGGGTCACATCATACAATCGAGAGCGAGGCTACAGTGGCGCTCTCTCGAGGGTCAAGTTATGCGGTAGATGATGATGCCGACACCAGTAAACTAGAAATAGGACCGTATGGAGCAGTGGTCGTGTCCTGGGACTATGTTGCAAAGGAATTGTAGATTATGAACACTTTTGAAACACCAACTAACATCTAAAGTTAGGGTTTTCGTGACGGTAGAGCTGATAATTAGTTGATTTTACGACACTCGAAAATGACCACAAAGTTACAATTTCACACTTGTTTTTATAACGTTTATTTACTTTCTTGTTAATAAAGACAGCGAAGAACAACAAATTAAAACATTAATCAATTCTTAAGCTTTTCTTTTACCAAACATCAAACATTCTAAAACTTCTTATAAATGTTCACTGTCGTGACATGATATACGCTGATCAAACATGCGCTTTCATGCTGTTTACAGGTCTGATAAAAGATTGACAAAAACTTGAATGCCACCGTTAATAGATTCTTCTTTTATATGATAATATCATTAATCATCATGTTGTTGTTCCAGCCTGTTTTCCTCATAAATTTATAACCGGTTTTTCGCTATTTATCGTTTCAAATTTCTATTTGTATGAAGCAATTTAATTGACGTTGACAAACAACATGATGTTTACCATTATTTACTGATCAGATAACAAAACAAACCCACATTTTCAATTAATACCTCCATTTCCACTTACCTCCATACAATGCAAAACACATTTCGCTAAAGAGAAACATTGAACAAAACTCGTATTGCATTATATTAACGGGTATAAACAAAGAACACCGTTTATTCTAATACACAATAAAAATAAAAACAAATCTATTGCTTTTAGATCGTTTCTTCTGATCATCTGTATTTTAATATGTTTTAAAGGGACTAGACACAAGATGATACAACTGCAAGAAAGAAGAATATGAGTATCTCCCATGGCCGAGAGTGTAAGATATGTTCATCCCGACCCGAGCGTAGGGTAATTTGCGGAAACGAGGTTTACCTCGTTTACGCAAAACTCCCTGCGCGAGGGTTAGGATGAACCTATCTTACACGAGCCGCTATGGTAGATGCAATTTTTCCCACCTCAGTTAAACAAAATTAAGTAAAAATGTATTTTTTGCTGGAACTCTTTCGTGCGTAGTGAAAATAAACGCGTATGGATATGTGATAATTCGTGGTTGTCATGGTTATGCGCGCAGTGATACAGATTATGTTAATAGTCAAATCGGTCTTTAAATAGTTCTGAGGAGAGTGAAGCATTATTTCTTGAAAGGTGCTTGAAAACTTTTTATGGTGACATTTGAAGCGAGAAATAATTAATAAGCATTCTAAATATTGCCACAAGACAAGGTTTCTATGATGCTACAGACGACAGTCTTCAACAAGGGAGGTAATTACAGTGATGACCATTAAAAAGGAGTTCCATACGGGTACTTGTCTTATCTTTGCCCGTGGGCAAGATAAGAATTTCAAGCATGGTTTATTTTTTGGATCTACTTATCTGAGGTGGGAGAAAACACCCATCTTTTGAAGTTTTTGCGTATTTTTCCATTTCGAAAATTTACGGGGTTCGCTACCACGGCATATTGCTCAACTGAGATAGCGACAGAATATTATTCTATGTAAAATTATGTATTATCGGCCTCATACTAGCTCGTATTGACAATTTTAACTTTGTTTTGAGGAAATACTGTATTTGCCGGTTTTGGAACAATCTGGTGTCTTGTCTCTTTCTAAAAAAAGGGGCCTTTGCATTATTGTTGTTATAAGAGACAGTGGGAATGTTCGTAATTCGATGAGTCAAACAATGGAAGCGTTTCGTGTTCAAGATATAGGCGTGGACATGTTTGTAGAATTATTCTCAACTCCAAATAAGTAGATCCAAATCTTTGTCCATGCTGGTAATCCTAACCTTACTCGCGGGCACAGATAAAAAATCACTGTATTTTGTTTAAATGAGGTTGGAGAAAGAGCATCTATCATGGCCGCTCCTGTTCAAACACATTGAGAATCGAACGTCTATAAAACTGTTTTTCCCGAGTTCAAGATGAAAATCCATGCTTTCTTCTTAAGATTTAGACGAAAAATGTACTAGTGCGTTCAAATAAATCTTCATTATAAATACAAATTGAGAAATAATTGTATGACTTGCTAGAATATTGCCAATTAATTCTGCACTCTCACAGATTTACCATTTGTTTTTCAATTTTTTTTATTTTTGTCTTGGAAAGAGTAAGTTTTTGCGTAAATATCTGCAAACAAATGATAAAAAATTGCAGACAAAAGATCAGATCGCAAATTTTCATATATCCGTTCTAAAATTAATATGTTATGGATTAAACCGTTACTAACGGTTGAAGAAAAATGCATAAAACATCAATTCTTGAACTTAAATATAAAAATCTACGATATAACCATGTGTTATCTATTCTGTTCTGTTCTGTTCTGTTATACAGAAAATTTTGTTGTTATTATCTACCTGGTGACGTCATCGTGACTGGTGACCTAAACGCCAGAATAGGTCAACGGTCAGACTTCCCTGCTGCGGATCCGTGATGTATTGGTAACACACTTTACTGGCAAACCAGGGATCGCATGATCGATTCCCCGCCGAACCACTAAAATACGAATTGTCTTCTGGAAAGGACGTTAAATGGGGATTCCGTGTGAGTGTGCTACACTAGTGCACATTAAAGAACAGGGGTAGCGCTAACCAGCGTTACATTCTGTAGGTGTGCTATGCTCCAAAATACTAATATGACTAACAATCTTATTAGAGCACTCGCCGAATGGGCCTTTTCCGAGTGCGAGTTTAAATAAATCTGCTCATGCTCAGGCTTTTTGAAAATAATCATCTGCAGAGATATGCAACAATAGCAATAGTATTACTAGTATTTATCGCTACGTCAGTCCGTAGCTATCCACTCAATGGTTTCGGAAATAAACTCTGTAAGGAATGTAATATTTACAAGTATTGTCAATGGGCGCATTGAACCTAGTTATTTCAATTGTTATAATTTCTCTAGATATTCTGTTGGAGCCAGGGTAGTAGATTATGTTATTTCAAATTACTTTTTTTGACATTATGAACGTCTTACATATCACAGATTTCTGCGAATTTTCGAACCACTGTCCCATTGAATTTGTTATGAATGTCCGGAATATACATCTTTATCATGACGA
Source organism: Mya arenaria (assembly GCF_026914265.1). Taxonomy (NCBI): domain Eukaryota; kingdom Metazoa; phylum Mollusca; class Bivalvia; order Myida; family Myidae; genus Mya; species Mya arenaria. The sequence continues at coordinate 32,900,840 of NC_069126.1, forward strand.
TATGTTTCATAAAAAAATTGGTCTGGGATAAATCCAAATCCTAAGATATTATGGTATTGTTAGACCATAAAATATATCTGTTTGATTTAAATCGTAAGTTTGCTAGTGGTGAAACAGATATTAATAATCATATCAATACGTTATCTGATATAATTTACGATGTTTCATTTATGGTACACGTTAAAACATTTTCATAGTAACGCAAAAATATGATAAATGAAATCTACATGGTTCAGTTCTGAATGTAGACAAGCAAAGACAGTTTGTTTGCAAATCAAAAGAAGCAGTTTCATTTGCTACCAAAATATTTTTAAAGATAGATTAATTGTACTTAATGCAAGAAAACAATACTGCTCTACGAGGCGCAAGAATAAATAGTAATGATAGTCTAATACGTCAAAAAAGAGTAAAAAATTATTCTAGAACGATCTGAAATTTAATTTAAAACTGATAAAAAAATAGTACGTCGGTTGGTGTACCTTTAGAAACCTTTGTTAACCATTTAAAAATATGTCAAATACACCAGATTCAACTACATTAAATAATGAAGATGGTCATTATGGTGATAATATCTCAGCCTTAATTGTGCGTTTACGCTAGATAGGATACTATTAGTTCTAGGCCTAGACACAAAAGCCGTGATATTGGTGGTAATATCGCTGATTTGTTCAAGGATGCAAAATGTTTATAACTCCATATTTAGTAACTTTATAATTTTAACAAGATATTTGATAATGGAATTTATCAAGAAGCCTGGGCTTAAGGTGTTATTGTGATTATCCATTAAAAGTGTGATAGACCTAACCATCTTATTATATAGGGACTACACTCGTTAATGTTATTGCCAAAATATGTTCTGTAATGTTGAAAAATCGTTTTAAAAATTGGTGCGAAACAGAAAATATATTTAAAATAGTTTAGTTTTCGAGAAAACTAAAGCACTGTTGATTGAATTTATAAACATGAACTTCGTACTGTTATTAAAAAGGCTTTACCTCAAAAACAGAAAATGTACTGAGCTTGTTGTATTGACTATGAAAAGGCTATTGACACTGTTATACAAGATCTTGTGTGGACAAAATTAGTTAAATCTGGTATCAGTAATAAAATAATAACCATACTTCCCTAAATGCAGTTGTTATAGGCATAGTTTAAGCCTTCTATAAGTGCCCCACCCCACCCCAAAAAAACACACAAAAAACAAACAAACATGTATTTGTACACAAATTGTGTTTATTGAACATCTTCATCTTATTGCCTAATTGTCTTATCAGATCTCCAATCTGAGTATCCTGCTGTGCAATTTTCGATGTTTTATTATATAAATGGACCCTAAATGGCCCTGAGCCAATAAACTTCTAACGCTCTCTAGGACGATTTCCATTATATGTGTTATGTAAAATCAGAGCATATAAATTTTGTCGCAAAATCATATCTTCCTCGTCCTCACTTATAGATAATATATATTGTGAACAAGTTATTGATGTTAGTTTTGTTTAGTGCAATGCTAACGATAACTGGTCTATATTTGAATATAATGTGTTAGTCACCCTTAGTTTTAGTTAGTTTGGTTTACAGAACATATTAAACATTTTTGTAGCATAAATTCAAGAGTATATTCACAACATTAAACACATTATCTAACAATTATTTAAGATATGCTATATGCACGCCAAGTGTGTGGATACTTATGTATGTATATCTGTAGGATTGTGTACTTTCCTAAAGAAATAAAAGGACTGTGACTTTTGCAGTTCCAAAGAGAAAGAAGACAGCGCCTTTACGACCAAAATGTACAGAATTTGGCTGATACCATTCATTCACAACCAAAGATGAACTATTAAAAACTGTTTTAGTTTTGAATTTGAAGATTATCTTGGATTAAGTATGAATGATACATACAGAACTGCAGTACTTAGTACAATAAAGTTGCACGTTTAGAATGAACATGTAAACTATGCAATACTAATATGGTTGAATCTGAATTCCATTTTATGCTTGGTTGTCATTTTTACTATGATGTGCGTCTACAATTCAATAATTCCAGCTCATGGAAAACCTTCAATAAATTAATGGTTTTAATTAATGTCTTGAAAAACACAAATTACATCATATATTAGTATAAATATTTCTACTATAACATAATTTTATAGTACAAACAGTTAAATAGTTATTCTGTTTCAAAGTGTATGTACGTGTGAAAATGTTTTCTTTATTGCGCTCTTTTATGTGTGTCACTTTTCCAATTTGAGTACATCTCATTCTATGGGTATTGTTCATGGCTAAAGGCTTATGTATTGTCAATATTGCCAGTTAAACTTGAAATCTTTTTTATTCATTTATTTTCAGAACAAAATCAATTCAGAAACATTGTAAACTATGGAAAGCCGGAGTTCACCTTTCCGTGGATCATTATTTCGCCTATATATTTAGTTTAAACTTTATTTAATTTTACAACGATTGTGAAACAAGCTATAACAACTTATATTAATCACTCTCGTTGGCACGATGTTGCGCGAGAGTATGGTCTTGTGTTGTGGGGGAAACCGGAGACCCCGGAGAAAACCCACTTGTCCGGCTTGGTGACCACTAACCAATACTAAGTAACTAAATAATTCAATTGAAAACATATAACCCCTGGGAAATGATTATGAGATCATAATAATAATCATTTCCAGGATTTGCAACCAAGATTACCTAGAATATTTTTTTAAATGTGAATATGCAGAAAATATTAATGATAATTATTGTAGACATACTGGTTTTCTATGTTAGATGGGTTTGTTTATTATATAAAACTTGAAACTTGAAAAAGAAAAACACGTGATACTTTATCAAACCAAGACATGGTATGTCTTATGGTAACGATATTTCTCAACTGGTTACAATTTTGTTTGATGCATATGATATTAGTGTCATGAAAGTGAAAACAAAAAATTGCAAACCTTACAATTAAAGTATTGAAATATATCAAAAACATATTTCAAAGTTTTTTCAAAGAAAACATTGTAACATAGCAACAAGATTAAATGAGCAAAAATAGATACTGTTTCAAAGAAAAGAACAAGCAGTATACAAAGATCAGAGAGAAAAATATGTATAAAAATGCATTTCAATTATGAAGATGTCCAATATTTATAAAATACAAACATGTGTTAGGATTAATAAAGATTAAGTATTTGGAAAGATGTCCTTTACTCAATATTCATTTGTTTCACAAACTTACATTCTCTGTATGTACTTAGACAATTCGTTGTTACATGTACATACGTAAAGAAAATGTTAACTTTGTATTGAAGTCATTTTAAAACGTTCAATACGATTTCCGATTTTATCGTTTTTAAATGACGAGTTTAATCATATGATACCAAATTAACACGAATTAAAAATTATATTTAACATATTTGAAAATATTTAATCTCGGCGAGTGCTGCTCTAAGACTGTTAGTAATATTAGGTTTTTGGAGCATAGAATACACCTAATTATAGCTCTTTTGGACGAGGTATGCTCTCAGAGAGTCTGTCCCAGCCTTCTCCACAATTGGCTTTAACATGGAGCTTAGTTTGTTGACACCGACAGGATATCTTCGAGCCTAATGTCAAATGCATTTTTTTTTACGTTTTTGACATTTTTGTATGAATACAATTTCAAGTGATACGGTTACCTGCGCCTTATGTTATAAACATTTTTAGTGCAAAGGTAACATATTAAGAATGACATTACACCAGTCGGTGCATTGAAAAAAAACACACATTCAGACGATGTTTTTTCAAATATTTTGTTCATACAATGTACTGGCTTCTAAATAGTTCTATTATTTTGCTTTAAAACAGAAATAACACTCGCAACATACAACAAAGGATTTAGTTGTAAATTTTAACATTATTTTATGGAAGCAATAATTGTGTGTGTTTTTTGCGCTAAAATATCAGACTATGAGACTTGTTCAGACAGTATGCGAAAGCAATTAATCACTGTATCGAGTTTTAGGCCTTATCGAAGAAAACCTCAGAAAAAAACACACGAAAACCACGTTAATTAAATGTGTAACTACGCGGGTTTTATCCTTAAAGTTCAGTTACAGTAGATGTAACCCTAATTTCTTCTTCGCGGCGACGTTTTATTTTTTCAGCCACGTTGTTCAATATGCTTTAAACACCACGCGCTACTCTAAATTGAGAGTATTCCTGTTAATTAATTGCTGTATGCTATTGTTAAAGCTCTAGTTCGCATTAAACGTCAAACATTTAGATATTGATACAAACGTACGAAACTATTTTAGGTATGCAACCAGGTTGTTAATTATTCAATTTAATTCAATTCAATACTCTCAAAGCCTGGAGTCGTACAGTTTTACAACATCATAATATTTGAGACGTTTGTAATATACGACAAAAATATGACATAAATATTACTTTTTTCGAAATTCTGAAACAGACCATTTATATATAATGAAAGAGGAATAATGTACTTATAATTTCTCCTTGGCGAACGCCAACGGAACATGAACAGTAATTTGAGCTTATGCAATTAGCAATACACAATATATAAAATGACGATAATAATTACGAAATGACATGATCATACATATAATTGCCAATATCTATAAACTGGTACAATTATAATAGTTTATGACATTACCGTAGACAATAGGGATTCTCTAGTTATAGTATTGAATGCACCGTTATGCACAGAATAGTTGTTTTTGATGTTTTCACCGAAAAAAAGTCCACTATAACATCACCAGTTAAAACAGCTGGTTCCAGCCGGTGTTGGCGGGTATCGACAGTATCTCAACTTCCCAGAGACTACTAATTTAGTTCGTACTTATTTATTTTAGCTCAATTATAACGAAAGCTCATAGCTTAGATAACCGCTATCGAGTCCGATTCAGTGGTAGAAACCAGTGCTGGAGGCCATTTTAAGAGACCATGAGAAATACCCCTGGTGGTAATCGAACGCAAAACCTGTTTGAATCTACGGGTGTTCGCGAATCTTTAAGCGCGCTTCATCTCCAAAATTCCTAGTCGGATAATGATGACTTAAACATGATTGACTTATATCAAGCATAGTGATATATCCCGTCAACAAAGTTTGTTCGATTTGTTTATTTTTTTCACAGAGATAAGCCCCTTTTATTTTTACAATTGAGCGTTCATAGAGATGTCCTATTCAACTCTAGATCTCATAGCCAAGCTGGATGAAACTTCATAGGAGAAATTGGAAGTGGTGCAAGTGGTCAGCAGGATTTGCCTTTTGATGGTTTTCTTATACGAATATTATATGAAACACCACAAGAAGTATTTGTAGAAAAATCTAATTCTGCCTATTTTCTACATACCCTTGTTGTAACCATGGCAACTATATGTTTGAAAGGTTCAAGGACAATTATTCAATTATATTCAAAAATAGGCAACATTGTTTCCTCTAATCCGACCGACCCCATGTTTTCCTCCCAACCCTACACGTTTTGCCAAAGTATGTTGTTGTTTTTTTGTTGTTGTTTTTTTGTAATTCCTAATAATGTGCATTTTGGGATTGAACAAGCATTGACAATTCTGTATCTAAATTTTCTAGAACAGTGATATACTCTGATATAGGTCGGTTTGGTACAGAATCCATGCTTTCAAAACAACAACAGATAAAGTTGTGTCTTCCCCACTATGTTTTGGGAGATGTTAATTGGAAACAAAGAACATTGGCCTAATAGGCATAACACTTTTATCTTAAGATTCTTATCCAGTTTCATATGGAGGCTATTCGTTGCCAAAAGTCCAGACGAGTAATTCCCACAATGTGCTTCTTAATCGTACTAAATATCTCTTACATTTGTCAATGTAGATGTGCTGTTTGTTGTTTCTATTCGTCAGTTTTTCCGTATTGATTTGTAATTTGTCATTATAGTGGTCAAAATGTATATTTGTCAGATCTACCCTGTATAAACTCACTAAAACATAGATCGTATAACTTGCCTTTAACAATATGATGATGCAATTTAGAAAGCCGAATCATGCATGTGTAAAACTGCAATCCTACAGTCGACACTCGCATTCGTAAAATAAACATTTGCAGTCCAACAAGTCCAGGTTTACAAAAGTGAATTGACAAGTTCAGAATTACAAGGATAGACGATTTATCCTATACCTTATATGGTAAATGTCACCGAAAGAAACGAAGGTGGATGGGCGGAGCTAACGAATCGGATTTTCTTTCGTTTGTTTCCGTCGAATCAAGCAAGGGAAATAACATCTTCGCATACTTCATGTAAATTCCCGGTTGTAAGTCCGAGTACTCTCTCTTTATTTCACAATAAAAACTAAAATTAACTTCATCTTTTATTTTATTTTGACGATCAATGTTCCTAAATGGGTTATAAATCACCATATTATTTAGTCAATTGCAGTTGGGTGTATCTGAGCTGGGTTCACGGACCAAGATTTATACTGCCACTGTCAGTTTTATTTTAACTTATATACCCAAGCAAGCAAAAAATGTTCAATTATTTTATTTACAAGTGGACCATGGGCGGGTCGTTCAGTGGGGGGGGGGGGGAGCTGTAAGGCCTGTGTCCCCCCAGTTGTTGGCCCGCAAGTAAACTTAAAGGGTTTTTTTTGTCAATATTTCTCAGAAAAAAAGTACTTAATTACGCCATAATGCACCAATTCAGACTAAAAATATTTAAAATATTCTAGGGGGAGTACCCCTAAACCCCACTTCCAACATTTAAAACATATTAATGTCATGCCCAATCGAGAGATCATGTCCAAAAAGTTGTTCCCCTAAGTAACGCCCCTCTAACGCAAGTCCCTGTTCAAAACCTGCTCCAGCAAACCCACGAAACTTTTGATGGACATCATAATAATATCCACCTAGTTTTGTCTGATGTTATACATTTACTATCTTAATAAGCATGTATGGTGTAAACGTGTAATTTCAATACATCATTGAAACAAAATATCCATGTGGATGGAAGAACAGCCCTCCAACCCACTTGTGTCCCCCAGTTATGAATTACGGGATCTGCCACTGTGAACCATAACAATCAAGTGGGGGATTTCAAGAACATGAAAAAATAGATTTCGTGAGTCTTAGATTAGAAAAACAAACGCGCGATTTTCCCCTCCAAATGGGCTAGGGCCGCTTCACCTAAATGTGAAAAAAGCCTGTTAAATGTGGATGGGGTATAAAAGGTAGCAGCAAGTAATAATTGTTTATTAGCAATAAATTGTCTTCATCATTAAAATATTTTATTAATTACTTATAAAATAATATTCGTTACAGTATAATGTACGAGTTATATGAAGTTGTAATCTTAGATCTTAGTGTATTTTATCCATACAGTTCCAGCTACCAGGTAATAAACCTCTGGGGCATCTTAGTGAATAATTTCAACTTAATGAAAATTTAGATTTTTTTCTTCGTAAATTTTAAATTATCTAATATTACTTGCAATCTTAAACATTGCAAAAAGGCAAGAAAGTGCCCTCTAATGGTAGAATTTAAAATAGTGTTTATAGTTATTTAAAGCTGCACTCTCACAGATTGACAGTTTTGACAACCTTTTTTTTGTCCAGACTCGGCTGATTTTGGCAGCAATAAAGCAATACTAAGATCACTCACAATAAAACAGATCTAAATTGTTTGGAAAACAGCCGACATTTTTCATTTTTCTTGCATTCATCGACATGAAATAATTTATAATCCACCCTGTTTCCAAATCATAGTCCATAGTGTCATAATATAGATGATTCGTAATGTCCATAATAAGGTTCGCAATGTCCATGGTCCAAAGTATCCATAATTGGTTTAAATAGAGCCGAGTGATAGCGGAAATTTCCGAAAGACGTAAGGAGGAGTTAAGACCTGGTTGAGGCGGAGCTATCTATAAATTAAATTAAATTCATCTCGTAAACATGTTCAACTGCGAATGAAAAGTCACAACCATACAATGTACTTTGTAGAACTACGAACTGAAATCTGTCTTCTACACCGCGCAATGTAATACTCGGCATGTGACTTTCACAGATTGACGTGTGTTTACCATACACAACTTTATAAACACGACTGAATCGTCTGTTGAATAGATGCAACGAGAATAAAACTCCAATCAGTACAATGAAAAATGAAAATGTGCAGTGTAAAATGTAAACATACAACCGATGAGTTGGCGGTTGTAAAATGTAAATTGGTAAATAATCAATGTTACAAACCTAAAATACACACATACACGTCTGGACTTTTGGCAACGAATGGCCTCCATAGTTTCCATGCCGTGTGGACACATTCAGTGACGTTTTTTTTTTCTAAATATCTGTCTGAATCAATAAACATTATCCTGTGTCAAGGTTGATTGCGGGGGTACTGTTATTAGTCGTGGGCTATGTTTTGTTTGTGCTAATAACCGATGTGTTTATTTCGAACCACAAAGTCTTTCAAAAATGTTTGTTTTATAAGCGTCTGGCGCAATCAACAAAAAGTGATTTAAAGGCATGGCGAAATTCGGCGACTTGTATGGCATAAAGAATGGGGTTCACCAAGGCGTTGCAGGAGATAGTTGTAAATATAGGAAACTTGACAGCTCGGGTAAGTGTCCAAGAGTCTGTCATACTTTCCATAATAAGAACGGTTATTCCAGGCCAGGAAAATATATTTAGAAATAGGATTATTAACCCCAATAATGTATATGCTTTTCTTTGTCGTTTTGGTCTGCTTGATGGACGGGGAATCCTATTTCTGTACAATCCGGCGAGCTTGATATTCGTCCGCTCGGAAGTATCGGGTGAAATAATTTCACATGCTTCGTTCTTTTGTTGCTGGCTGCTGGTCTGAGTTCTGATCGTTTCTTCAACATTTGACATATCATCTATGCGCATAGTGCGTCGATGGTGATGTATAAACACTCTTTGATCATTTGTTGATAACGGTCGACGTTTAGGCAAAGCCAGGAAATTCCCAAGTTCGTTAGGAAGTTCGTTTTTATTCTTTCCTTGTGTGTCACAATTGTCAATGTTTGCCAAGGAGGTTGATTTCAAACAAACCTTTGGTAGACCCCTCATGTTGCCTTTGTCTGCTTTCTCACTAGCCACTGATGTGCTAGGTTGAACACTAATCGTGTTCAGCTGCTGCACGTCTTCGGGATTTACTACTTTCCAAACCTTTCGTAACATACAAAACACGATGCAGTACAAGACATTTGTCGCCATCAAAGGAATGAAAAACATGGCCAGCAACACTTTCATTGCGAGAACTAAATCGTCACCGAAAACTGTTTCCATCGAGCACCCATGCTGAATATAACGGCCGTCCCGTCTCGCCCACATCAGGAATGGGAGGAGTGACGTGATAAAACTGATAGTCCATGTACCCAAAATGTAAATGACGATGTAACACACGCGCCATTTTCTTTGAAATCCGTCTGTCGATCTAGCCTTGCGCAGGATTAGAACGCGGACGATTCCAATAGTAAGAATACCGTACAAAGTTGAAGCTTGCGACGAAAAGAAAAATGCCATTGTCCCACAGCATAGGGCTATGCTCTTTGTATAAACTTTGAAATCAAGAAGAGTTTCCATAAAACTTGATAAACCGGCTATGACGTCATTCAAACTCAGACACATAAGCTGCATCCAATATGCATTTGGAACACTGTTCTTCTTTATTATCAGACATGTTAAAACCATTGAATTAAGAATAATAATTGCGAGGCTGTTAACTCTCATCAACGACGCTAACAGTATTGGCACTTTTTCAAAGTAAGTCTCGTTAAATTTGTTTTTGATTGAGACGTTCATGTTGGCATCTGCGTTTACTTACGCGACAACTGTTTAAGAGACAGCGTGTGGCTGCTTTTATATCCAAAGAGCGGGGATTGTATTGGAATGTTCTCCGTGACAGCGTCTTACAATTTTAGCGTCTACCGATTCGCGGAATATTTTATTTGTAAATGCATCCGTTTGTATTATCATTTGTTATCAAGATTGCAGTTTACATGCAGTATTGTATCTTCGTTAAGGGCCTATTGTGTTTTAGGGTGAAAAAAAAACACTCATGCGTTTGTTTCAAATATAGCAGTTATGGAATCTTTGAGAAGACATCCATTTCATGTCATCAATATCGTGTTGTTTTGCATGTGTGTGAAATTACTCAAAGGTATGGGTGTAATGTGAGTAAGACAACATTCTTTGGAAAAAAGATTAACGGAAAGTCGGATTGAAAAAGTTTCCAAATATTATTAGCAGTGTAATGCACATTCAAACTCATCGTCTGTGGCATCGTTATAAGAATTGGTCATATTATTAATAATTGAAGCACTAACTAAAGAATGGTTTCCCGGAGTGCATACCTTAGACACAAGTCAATTCAAAAGTATTTTGAATTTTCAGACTAAATAACAACTTATTTGCAATAAGAGCTTGTTATTCATTGTCCAGTAGCTGTTGACAATGTAAACATACATTATTACGGTTTTGCACTTTTGTGGAAAATATTCGCACGAAAACAATCTTTGGAATATCTAGTTTATGTATATAAACATTATAAAGACCAATGCATTACATATTGAGTTTAAATGTAATTCCGTAGACGTGAACCTTCTGTTTATTTCTCTCCCATTTTGTAGTTTTGTTACAAAGTCAGTGCTTAAAGCTGCACTCTCACAGATTGAACGTTTTGACAACTTTTTATTTTTTTTTGTCTTGGAACGAGCAAATATTTTGCGAAAATCCATGGAAACCTGTTATATAAGACTGCTGACAAAGATTAGGTCGCAGATTTTTATATTTAAGTTCAAAAAATGATGTTCTTAAACCGTTAGCCATAAAACATTAATTTTCGAACGCAAATATGAAAACAAATGCGATCTGATCTTTTGTCAGCAATCTTATAGCATTGGTTTGCAGATATTTACGCAAAAATTTGCTCTTTCCAAGACAAAAAAAAAAAAAAAAAAAAAGGTAAAAATGGTAAATCTGTGAGAGTGCAGCTTCAAAATGATCGTGTATTCTATATTTTCAGCGTCATGGGTTATACCGCCCGTGTCGGTGAGGGGCTCTACTTTTTCTGTAACTTTTATATGTGTATTTGTTATACGGATATTAAATGTCATATTATTTTCGTTTTGTGTTTGGTCGCAAATTCATGAAATAACGGGGGGAAATGCCACAAGTGGCGAGGCGAAAGTTCGCCGCATTAACATTTTGCATTTTTTTCTCAGCCACTCTTGTTTGTTCTTGGAATATTCTCACTGAAAAGGCGGTAACCCGATATGGCAGAAATAAGCCATTAAGCCTATCTGTAAAGACTTTAAAAAGCAATTACGGAAGTTTGACTTATGGAAAGATAATTATGCTGTAATAGAATTTCCGTATTAAGTACACTGACAATTACGATATTTAATCAAATTACCCGAATCCGTCAAATGATCTCATTTATATGCGTATAACGATACTTGCTTATCATTGAACTTGTTTGACATTTCAGGATTTAAACAGATTTTTCTGCATAATAACCACCAAGGGTCAAACTGTTAGAGCGTATTTTCAATGACATTTTTAAGGTTATTAAGGTTTTAAACTATGGATGTGCATGTTGCATTGTAAAATAGGCTGAGATTGAGAAAAGACTTAAGCATGTTCGTGATGTTGAGACCAGATGGATATATGGACAGTCACTATTGCATAAAAATTACTTATTTGTGAAACACATCACTTCAATTGTTTAAGGTTTTCTTTATTTTTTATTATTACATGACTGGAACAATAATATCTTCAATTTTCCAATGAATATGTTCAAAGGATTCCTTCCCATCTGATTAAAATCATACCCTAAATTTACACTCTGTATTGCCATAAGTAAGATCATGCACTTGAATGATTCCATTCAGAGCTCCTCGGCCATTTTCTAATGAAACAACCTCAGATGTATATGGACGGTTTACAGTGTAAGGGATGTCGATGTTAGATAATCAGAAACATGATCAAACACTACATTTAAATAATGATATAATTCAAAATATTATAAACTACTTCTACTGATGAACCGCCATACATCCGAGGTTGTTTCGATAGAAAATGGCCGAGGAGTTCCGAATGGAAAGATCACCGATATAAATAATTAGAAAGAAATAACCGTCTTTGTCGTGTATGTACTAATAATGAGTTGGGTGATTAATATCACTTTATAATTGAACCCTTTCAAATGAACGAAAACCAGTGTTCTGAGCAACATTATGCTGTTACCTCAAAATGTATACACATTTGAAGAAACTTTATTTAAAAGATAGATTTGTACTTGTGAACAGAAAAAAGTACAATATGTTTTGCACACTCAAATAGTCTAAAACATAAGATACTTATATTGATCAGTTTACAGTAAAACTATTTTATTTTCCTTAACATCAAATCATGCGTGCTCTAACTGCAGTTCTTGACTGGAATTCATGTATTGATTCTAAAATAGATGTGTACAGGTCTAGTTAATAGTCTTGTTTCGTGAATGTATTAGCAATTAGTAGATCAGATACTCCTTGGTTTGATTCGTAGATGAAAGAGAGCTTACAAACTAACAAAAACAGCAAACATGTCTACCTACAAACGCATACGAAATCAAACAAACACACTTGCAAAATAAGATAGTTTCAATAAACTTTCAGAAGCACTGCGTGATCACTCAAACCATCCCTCAGAAACATTCCGCCACTCAGACACAACATGAAGGCATATATGCTATATAAAGACACCTTGGATAAATCAAACATTCTTAACATTTTCTGTCAATCACAAAGCAGGCACGATAGCATAAATTACCAAGTTCCAACCAGCACAGCGAACCCCAACCTACCAACACTATCTTCTATTTAAGTGACACCACTTGAAGCTGAAGATAACTTTTATATTCTCAAAAGGGGTAAAGCTTCTGGTCCTTACGTAAGTAATGGTATTGTTTTAAAGGAATTCTTAAAAGAACTGTCGACTCCGCTTGCAAATAATTGAATAAATCGTTGCGTACAGAGCGAGTTCATCGCCATGGAAACTCGATCATGTCAGTGACGACACGACTCAAAACATTGTAGTCGATAATCATATTCAGGCGCGAGGTTTGTGCATAGTGAAAATGAATGCGTATAGATATGTGATAATTCGTGGTTGCCATGGATATGCGCGCAGTGATTCAGATTATGTAAATGGTCAAATCGATCTTAAAATAGTTCTGAGAAGAGCGCAGCAATATTTCTTGAACGGAGCGTGAAAAAGAAATCATGGTACCATTTGAAGCGCGGAGTAATTAATTAGGATTCTAAATATTGCCACAAGACAAGACTTCCATGATGCTACAGACGAAGGTATTCAACAAGGGAGATAATTGTGTGATGACAATCATAAAGGAATTCCATACGTGTACTTTTTTAATCTTTGCCCGTGGGCAAGATTATAAGTATCTTCCATGGCCGAGAGTGTAAGATAGGTTCATCCCGACCCGAGCCTACGGTGTTTTGCGGAAACGAGGTTTACCCTGCGCGAGGGTCGGGATGAACATCTCTTACACGAGCGGCTATGGTACATGCTTTTTCTCCCACCTTAGTTAAATAAAATTAAATAAAATTGTATTTTTGCTGGAACTCTTTTGTGCTTAGTGAAAATAATTACGTATGGATATGCGATAATTCGTGGTTGTCATGGGTATGCGCGCAATGATTCAGATTATGTTAATAGTCAAATCGGTCTTTAAATAGTTCTAAGGAGAGTGAAGCATTATTCCTTGAAAGGTGCGTGAAAACTGTTTTATGGTAACATTTCGAGCGAGAAATAATTAATTAGCGTTCTAAATATTTCCACAAGATAAGATTTCCATGATGCTACAGACGACAGTCTTCAACAAGGGAGGTTATTATAATGTAGTGCCCATTAAAAGTGTGTTCCATACGCGCATTATATCTTCGCCCGTGGGCAAGAATTTCTAGCATGGTTAAATTATTGGGTCTACTTATCTGAGGTGGGAGAAAAGAATTTCTAGCATGGTCCAAATTTTGGATCTGCTTATCTGAGATGGGAGAAAAATATATCTCAATTTTTTAACAGAATATTTTTAGTTGCTTTTAAATTTCATAATGAATTTATTGAGAAAAGGAGAATGTATTCCTTTATTATTTTATTGCAACTCTAGACGACAAAAAACAACAACATAAACTTTGTCTCTATTACAAGATACACAACTATATTCAACACCATCTTATCTTTCTAGTTTATTGCCTTAATCAGTTGAAAAAACTACGTACCAATATAGTCTCAGCTACTACACTTCCATAGCAAACCGCAACACTTCTCGCAATCGTTTTTACCATTAACATTCTCCCTGTGGAATACGCTTCCGTCATCCCCAAGAGAATGTACAATGTACGCCACTACAATCATTTCGCTCGATGTTAAGCAAAACTGCTCGTGAAGTACCTGCTCACTTTTACGTTTGGAGCAATAGAAGACCTTACAGTGGCGGATCTCTACCTGGGGGCACATAGGGCCCGTGCCCCCCCCCCCAGCGGGACGACAAGTTATGTTTTTTGGGGGCACATCTTAATTGTACAAAAAAGTGTTTTTGTCACAATTTAAATTTTATATAAGCATTTGAGCAAATAAACAACCTGATTATCGAGTATAATATAGTATACGAAACGAAAAAGTCTCTTGAAAATGACATCGGGGCCCGAACATACGATAAAAAAAATCGGCGCCTCATCTTACACAGACAGGTGATCAAAAGTAGATAAATATGGCTGCAGTTATACGCGTAAGTTTACTGTTTTCAGAATGTATCATATACCAGAAATATAAGTTGTTTTAAACTGTTAACATGTGCACATTATATGTTCGTCATTGCTTTTAATAATGCCATTGTGTGCCAACAAGATACATGACGTGCATTTAACAAAAGTTTAAATTCAAAACGTTGCCGCTTTGAAACTTTCCATTTCGGCCTTTATAATCGTATAGTTCTCGGAATTATGCTAGAGCCTCTGTAAATTAATACATAATACTTTATTTGAAACCCTTTTTGGAATTTGTTGTCAAGTTGTTTTTACTTCAGTTAATGTTCATAATTAGTTGTGCCCCCCATTTAGAAAGTCCTGGATCCGCCACTGCCCTTACCACTTTTTCACTTGTCCATAATAAACTTTCTAAAGAATGTTCTTGTTTGAAAATCTCGGTCCCCTTAACACTATTACCATGTACATGTAGATTTTATTGTTTGGAGACGGTTGATCCATTGTAAAAAATACCAATATTTGTTTATTTTTCCTTTTTTAATTACTCTGAATCATGCATCAAATACCTCAACATGCCAATTCTGGTATTTCACGTCACATTTAAATCCTCTTATAATAAACAGAAGAGAGGCTTAGAAAAATATGCTATGCTTACTTCTCAATTCTGTAAATGTGTTCCTTATCTGTAGAAGCAATTTTTACTGCTTTTAATACTAAATATCGACTGTTATGATAACATGTCTACTTGCTATTAGTATTATATGTGTCTGGAGACTTTATTATATTATCAAAATAAATACTGGTTAACCACACATCAAAGTGTATTTTTCATATATTTTTTATTTCATTGTATGTGTGTAACGTGTCTTGATTTTGATTATTTTAAAACTCACGTATGTCACGTGATAAATTATGTCATATATGCTACGTCGGAACATTACATTTTGCTTCGCATGAAGACTTAAAGGGACTTAACACCAGATGATACAATTGCGAGATCGGTAATAAACAATTATATAAAAACGTACTTGGAATCATTTATGCGCTTCATTTTAACTCGGGTAAAATACCGAAGGCAGGACACAGTAACCGGCGTAGACTGTGCTATGATTCATTTAAAGTGGCGAAAAAAATGTATAGATATCTTTGTTTAAAGTCTTTATTTGAAGCAAAATATTGCCTTCCGACGAAGCATTTAAGACGCTATTTATCACGTGGTATACACACACTGAAACTGGAATCATAATTTAAAAAAAAAATAAAAACAGGTCAATCCACAGTCTGCATAGGAAGATTCCTTATGAAAGAGAACATCTTAAGTTATTTAATCAGCTTACTTCCTTTTAAGTTGTATCAGATATACATTTATTTATTGAGATTTGATTCTTTATTATAGGAACATCTGGGCAATCAGAGAAATAATAACTTGAACAGGATAGAACAAATTAAGAGGCAGAAGCAGTGCCATGATATGTACACGCATGTACTATTCATGTTATGCAAATCAAAAGATAATTTTACAAGCTAATTTAGACTTTTTTTCTTTTTCTTTAAAGGGATTGTGATTTCTGAACGGTATTGCTCAGCGGTATGCCAGAATGGAAAATGCGCGGAAAGTACTTAAAACTTATATATATAACAGGGGCGGGTCCGGGATTTGACGTTAGAGGGGGTGTTACTAAGGGACAAAGCATTTTGACATGCGTCCCTCCCTCAAAACCAAAATTGATATGGTTTGAATGTTGGCACTGTCAGGGGTTGTTGTTTTTTTGGGAGGAGGGGGGGGGGGGGGGTCTCCCGCTAGAATATGTTAAAAAAATCTGGTTCGAAATTGTGGATTTTGAGCAAACTCTATTGTTATTTTTTATATTAAAAAAAAAATACACTAGGACGATTTTATGCGCCCGGTGTGCCCCAACCCCCTGGATACGCTGGTGCAACTCGTTAAGCCCACGTTATTGTACAAGGTACATGTGTTGAAAGATACTGTAATTGCAGTTATTATGAATAAATACTGGGAACATCATCTAGCCTTATGATACAGAGGTTCTTATATGTCAATGACTTATGAGTAGCTGCTTCACAAGAGTTGATTAGTTCATGTTCTCCTTGGTTTCAATCGAAAGGAAACTAAAAAAAGTATATGTAGGAAGGAATCTAATTAGGCTGGTTTTTTTTTGTAGAATATTTTCTTTTCTTTCTAATTTTATATATATAGAGAGAGAGATTATATATTTTATAAGATTCAGTGTTTACCAGTTATTTACCGTCTTGTCTTCCCCTTTATTATATACTAAATTTATATATTGAGCAAGGATAGGTTGAACGAAATCAGTCTAAGGCGAACTAGTATGGGTGAAGGGAAAAAACACATGAATGAAAAAAAGGCATTTATTCAAAATGCCATGAAAGTGTTATAAACTAGTATATACATGTATTCCGAGAGGTCATATATCTGATTTGATAAAACTGCCAAAGAGAGAATCCTACGCTTAAAGGGGTAGCCACCAAATGGTAAGTATTGATACATATACAGTATCGAAGCTACTTAACTGGAATTTACGTGGTCGACAAACCCAGTATTAAAATAAAACGCAAAAAACTGCGAAAGATACATGTGGCGTAAGCGATGTGATACATCAGTAATTAAGATTCAATGCGTTGTACACAAGAACAACAATTTAATTAATTTTTTTAACAATTTTCTTTTCTTTTTTCTTTGTATCATCTGGTATCTAGTCCCTTTAAGGCTGGTAAGAAACATTCTTGTTTCGATTCCAGGGTAGACACCAGTCAGAACACATAAATTCGAGGGCAAGAGGTGACAACTTCTAGCAGTGGACCACTCTCCTTTACCAACAGAGTCGCTATTAAAGCGACATCATATTATTAATTATTCTTATTTAATCATTCAATTATTTGATAATTATTATTAATTATAACAAAACCTCTGATCAACCATGGTGTATTTATAGCTAGAAACATAATATATATATTTAATTATACATTATTATGTAAAAGTGCCAAAACAGGCGAATACTAGTATACTGTGGAACTGTGGTGTTCAGATGCCCAAATGGGCCTCAATACCATGGCACTGTGGTGTTCAGATGCCAAAATAAGCGTCAGTACCATGCCACTGTTGTTTTAAGCTAAAATAGGCATCAATACCATGGCACTGTGGTGTTCAGATGCCAAAATAAGCGTCAATATCATGGCACTGTGGTGTTCATATGTCATAATGGGCATCAATACCATGGCACTGTGGTGTTCATATGTCATAATGGGCATCAATACCATGGCATTCATAGTCATAATGGGCATCAATACCATGGCACTGTAGTGTTAAAATGCCAAAATAAGCGCCAATACCATGGCACTGTGGTGTTCATATGCCATAATGGTTGTCAATACCATGACACTGTGGTGTTCATATGCCATAAAGAGCATCAATACCCTGGCACTGTGGTGTTCAGATGCCGTAATGGGCCTCAATACCATGGCACTGTGGTGTTCATATGTCATAATGGGCGTCAATACCATGGGACTGTGGTGTTCATGTGTCATAATGGGCATCAATACCATGGCACTGTGGTGTTCATATGTCATAATGGGCATCAATACCATGACACTGTGGTGTTCATATGTCATAATGGACGCCAATGCCATGGCACTGTGGTGTTCATATGCCATTATGGGCGTCAATACCATGGCACTGTGGTGTTCAGATGCCATAATGAGCGTCAATACTATGGCACTGTGGTGTTCAGATGCCATTATGGGCGTCAATACCATGGCACTGTGGTGTTCATATGCCATAAAAAGGGTCAATATCATGGCACTGTAGTGTTCATATGCCATAATTGGCGTACATACTATGGCACTGTGAAACAATGAACACCACAGTCCAATGGTATTGACGACCATTTTGAACTTCTTGAACACCACAGTGCCAGGGTATCGACACCAATTATGGCATATGAACACTACAGTGCCATGGTATCTACGCCGATTGTGGCACATGAACACCACAGTGCCATGGTATTGATGCCCATTATGACACATGAACACCACAGTCCCATGTGCCACAATCGGCGTAGATACCATGGCACTGTAGTGTTCATATGCCATAATTGGTGTCGATACCCTGGCACTGTGGTGTTCAAGAAGTTCAAAATGGTCGTCAATACCATTGGACTGTGGTGTTCATTGTCATAATGGGCGTCAATGCCATGGCACTGCGGTGTTCATATGCCCCAATGGGCGTCAATACCATGGCACTGTGGTGTTCATACGCCATAATGGGCGTCAATACTATGGCACTGTGGTGTTCATATGTCATAATGGGCGTCAATACCATGGCACTGTTGTTTTAAGCTTAAATAGGCGTCAATACCATGGCACTGTGGTGTCAAAATGCCAAAATAAGCGCCAATGCAATGGCACTGTGGTGTTCATATGCCATATTGGGCGTCAATACCATGGCTCTGTGGTGTTCATATGCCATCATTGGCGTCGATACCATGGCACTGTGGTGTGCAAGAACCAAGAAGTACAAAATGGTCGTCAATACTATGGGACTGTGGTGTTCATATGTCATAATGGGCGACAATACCATGGCACTGTAGTGTTCATATGCCATAATGGGCGTCAATACCATGGCACTGTTGTGTTCATATGTCATCATGGGCGTCAATACCATGGCACTGTGGTGTTCATATGTCATAATGGTCATCAATACCATGGCACTGTGGTGTTCATATGTCATACTGGGCGTCAATACCATGGCACTGTGGTGTTCATATATCATAATGGGCGTCAATACCATGGCACTGTGGTTCATATGTCATAATGAGCGTCAATACCATGGCACTGTGGTGTTCATATGTCATAATGGGCGTCAATACCATGACACTGTGGTGTTCATATGTCATAATGAGCGTCAATACCATGGCACTGTGGTGTTCATATGTCATAATGGCCATCAATACCATGACACTGTGGTGTTCATATGCCATTATGGGCGTCAATACCATGGCACTGTGGTGTTCATATGTCATAATGGGCGTCAATGCCATGGCACTGTGGTTCATATGTCATAATGGGTGTCAATACCATAGCACTGTGATGTTCATATGTCATACTGGGCGTCAATACCATGGGTTTGTCGTGTTCATATGTCATAATAGGCATCAATACCCTGGCACTGTTGTGTTCAGATGTCATATAGGTCATCAATACCATGGCACTGTGGTGTTCATATGTCATCATGGGCGTCAATACCATGGCACTGTGGTGTTCATATTCCATAATGGGCATCAATACCATGGCACTGTGGTGTTCATATTCCATAATGGGCATCAATACCATGGCACTGTGGTGTTCATATGTCATCATGGGCATCAATACCATGGCACTGTGGTGTTCATATTCCATAATGGGCATCAATACCATGGCACTGTGGTGTTCATATGTCATAATGGGCATCAATACCATGGCACTGTGGTGTTCATATGCCATAATGGGCATCAATACCATGGCACTGTGGTTCATATATCATAATGGGCATCAATACCATGGCACTGTGGTGTTCATATGTCATATAGGGCGTCAATACCCTGGCACTGTGGTGTTCATATGTCATATAGGGCATCAATACCCTGGCACTGTGGTTTCATATGTCATATAGGGCGTCAATACCATGACCCTGTGGTGTTCATATGTCATATAGGGCGTCAATACCCTGGCACTGTGGTGTTCATATGTCATATAGGGCGTCAATACCCTGGCACTGTGGTGTTCATATGTCATATAGGGCTTCAATACCCTGGCACTGTGGTGTTCATATGTCATATAGGGCGTCAATACCATGGCACTGTGGTGTTCATATGTCATATAGGGCGTCAATACCATGGCACTGTGGTGTTCATACGCCATCATGGGCATCAATACCCTGGCACTGTGGTGTTCATATGTCATATAGGGCGTAAATACCATGGCACTGTGGTGTTCATACGCCATCATGGGCATCAATGTCATGGCGCTGGGGTGTTCATATGCCGTAATGGGCGTCAATACCATGGTACTGTGGTGTTTATATAAAATGACATAACCACACACCTATTTCCATCTCTTGTTTATTTTCAAAAATGTATACAACATCCTCAAATGAATAAATATCATGTTGAATAATTCTTCTATGTCGCACAAATACAACTTTTATTGAAGCACTGTCAATACAAACATAGCATACATGCACATTGTATCTTCATGGCTTTATTGAATTCCCATTTTATCATTACCATTTCTTATCATAGCGTACCATATCTCAAATTGCACAAAAACGTCTATATAAATGTTAAAAACAGAAACCATAGCAACTGTAATATTAACTTATAAATGATTTCCAACCAGTTTGAAAAAAAACACTGTTTCCATGATTGCAGACATATTTTGTTTAGGTAATATATCCAATAAGCATTGAAAAAAGGAAATATGTCAGTTTACCACATTGCAGATAAGGTCTCATTTTGATTAAGTAGTCATAAACTGTTATAGTTCAATATGTTTTCTTCAAAATGAGTCTAAATCAGGCACTAAACCAAACTGAAGTCAGCGTGATTTTAGATGAGGGAATTTTAAGTGTTTAAACACCATTTATAACAGGAACTACTCTTTAAACAAAACAATATCGTCTATTTTATAGATGATAGGAAATAGAATGGCACCCAAGACCTGGTACAACATTTATAATATACTCTAATGCACTTAAAAATAAACTGCTAATAAAGATGCTATATGTGGCCTGCGAACAATAACATAATCTTACTCCCAGATGTGGCCCAGCTGCATGTAGTTTAATGTTGTTTACCATTTAGTCAACGCAATGGCCAGGAACCGAACCTGCATTCATAAACAACGAGTGGGCTTATCAGTAATTTGAAAACTGTATTGTTGTTCAACTTTAAGGTTTTTCGAGGTTGCTGCATTTTAAATATATAATAAAAGGAAAACCTCAAAATTTAATGCTTTCCTTTAGATAAACTTTATATAATTATATACCTATTACAAAATGCACAAAATACATATTGGTTACAGAAATCTATTTAATTCTAGTAAATGAAACTACATGACTAATTGTAAATCCAGTTTACAGCAAAAAAGACAAATATGTATGTGTATATGAAAATACGAACAAAAAACATCCAATAAGCACACAATTAAGAAATATAACTATGTAGAATAATATACACTTAAGCTGGTTACAATGTATCACAAAATCAAATATAACATTAAAAATACTGGTACAATAATATGAAATCATAAAGGCAAAAATGGCTTGAATCCTTCTAGTAAATGCAATGACGATCTTTTCATTAAATGATCAGTTCATATATTTATTAATATTATTCAAGCATGATTTCAAGAAAAAACAAAATGAGTTGCTTTTTTCTTGGGAGAATTTTAATATAGAATTGAACATTATGAAATATATAATAATACAGACCCAGCTATTGCGAACAACTTAATGAAAACTTGAAATCATCCAGAACTTATAATTTCTCACGAAATGACAAATTAAAGCACAAAAAAGCATTTTCTATGATATTAAACTATTATTTGCATGATCCAGACTTATCTTTCATATGGTGGGCTGAAAATGACAATATTAAGATTGATTGCTACATTTTTTGTTAATAATGTACGGTTTAATTCCTTTCAGAGATCAAAACATTCAAGTATGAACAGCTGATCTGGAAATTGGAACTGTTGAAGACCAGTTCAATAAGTGTTGGAACAATTCAAGATCAGTTCAATATTTCAAGACTAGTTCA
Organism: Mya arenaria; assembly: GCF_026914265.1. Classification (NCBI taxonomy): domain Eukaryota; kingdom Metazoa; phylum Mollusca; class Bivalvia; order Myida; family Myidae; genus Mya; species Mya arenaria. The sequence goes on from NC_069126.1 coordinate 32,923,434, forward strand.
ATAAGTGTTGGAACAATTCAAGATCAGTTCAATAAGTGTTGGTACAATTTAAGATCAGTTCAATAAGTGTTGGAACATTTTAAGATCAGTTCAATAATTCAAGACCAGTTCAATAAGTGTTGGTACAATTTAAGATCAGTTCAATAAGTGTTGGTACAATTTAAGATCAGTTCAATAAGTGTTGGAACAATTTAAGATCAGTTCAATAAGTGTTAGAACAATTTAAGATCAGTTCAATAAGTGTTGGAACAATTTAAGATCAGTTCAATAAGTGTAAGAACAATTTAAGATCAGTTCAATAAGTGTTGGAACAATTTAGATCAGTTCATAAGTGTTGGAACAATTTTAGAACAGACCAATAAGTGTTGGAACAATTTAAGATCAGTTCAATAAGTGTTGGAACAATTTAAAATCAGTTTAACAGTGTTGGAACAGTTTAGATCAGTCTGAGACATATTGTAAGCAAAGATCATGGAACTGCAAACAAATAGTCTTTAAGGATAATTGATTTTGAAACAAGCATGATTATAACTTTAAAGGCACTAAATATATTTTCAGAAAAAAAATGTTGTTTTTCGATTCATGATTTTAAATTTACATGACAGAAAGGAATTTACATAAAACATGTAGATTGAAAATCTCTCAAGGCACAGTCGATGTAATCCAGGGATTAAATGCTGGAAAAAATGGCACAACATTTTTCCAGATTTCCATGGCTCCAAAAAATCTAGCTTAGGCCTAAAAAAAAAATTGTTTGGTTAGGGTTACATCCTTTTCAAAAATAGGTAGGGTAGGTAGGCTTTTTTTTAATTTTTTTTTTTATTAGGCTTTATATAAGAATGTCATTTTCATCATTGGAGAATGGTGTTAAAGTTATCTTCTGTATAAGCATTTAAGGTTTTAAACATCATATTGAAAGACAAAAAAATAAAAATAAAACTTTTTTTTTTTACTTTTTTTTTTTCAAACTGACTATAAAAACGGTAGGGTCGGCGCCTATTCCGTAGGTAGGGTCGGGTAACCCGAACCAAATGTATTTTTTTTTAGGCCTTATAATATAAAGTTACTGTAGAGCAATGTTTGTCTGCTGTTGTTTTTCAGTAAAGAAAGGGCTTTACTCAACATTAATCTTATTAAAGAGCTAAAGATTTTTGTAAACATGTATATTTTGTAACTGGTAACATGTCCACTGTCTTACATATATGTCATATATCTTTTTTTTACTTCTCGCCAAGGTTACAGTTTTTGAACAATGATGTCAAGAACGAAACATGACTTCGACAATACTGTGACTTTAATCTTGAAAAAACTGAAAAAGTTTATATATCATAAGACTTGTTATTGAGGTTTAAATAAGAAGTAAGGCACCTTCGAATTTGTTTGATATATAACTGATTTTTATATCTTCTAATGGAACAAAGCTGTTGAAATTTGGATATGTTCATTGAAAGCAGTTAAACTAATAAATGTATTAATAATAATAATATAATATTGTATAAATGCATAATGAAACAGATAATTAGTAAAAAATATGGATGAAAAATATGAAATATTGTAAGAATGTAAACAAATTGGAATTTGGTTTTGGAATGCTAGCAATTCTATCACACGAAATAGTGATATAAGCACAAATAGTTACGATATACAATATTTTCTAAAGAAAAAAAATCACAATATCAAAGAATGTAAAACTATCTTGTATAATTTTTTGCATCTTATTTACAACAAAAATATATTTGAATCTTTTTTACTAGTTTAAAGTATGATATAAAGTCAGGTCCAGTTTTTTCGTTGAAATAGATTACCAGTATATTGTCATTATAATAACACCATATATTTACTCTTTTTTACAAAATGCTTCGCCATAACAATTATGGTACAATTCTATACAATTTGTTTTCAATAAGATTCTGGAATGCTGATCTTGGTTCATCAAAATATCCCTCTCTGCAACTTAATTCTTCACCATTACTATCAAATTATATATACACACAATGTCTTTTTCCATATTGGCGTACAAATATACAATTTCAACCATTGTGATAACAATTTTTCACAACTATTTCCTCCAACGAAATTCATCACCATGCATCAATCTCAGCTTGTATCTGTGATAAGCATTGTCCGTTTTTTCCTTGTAACCTTGACACCAGCGGCCTGACCTTGACCTTGACCTGTGACTGCCTGACCTTTCAACCCTTCTTGGAAAGACACCTGTACGGACGCATGGCCAAACTGACTCTGGCACCTGAAAACACAGGACATGTGTACAAATATTAAACATAATTTATTTATGAGGTGTACTAAATGTCTTGTTACCGTCATCAATCAAGAGTAGCTGCACAAAGAATGATTACATTAGCAGCATCTGGTTGCTATGCTGCAAAGTCTACTGTATTTTTGATTTCATGGGATATGGACTTTTTAATATAATATGGTCGACATGTCTTTTTTAAGAATAGGATTCTGCTAAATTTACTATATATTTGATAAAAAGGACAATACCAAGAATAGGCTTACATTCATTTTTAAATCAACACCATTGAAATGACGTTCTGCAAATATTCAAGGTAGTTAGATCATCCTCACTCTTTGGTGTGGGTAATTGGTTTGTTAAAGCTTAAAAAAATCAACTTTACTAAAAGATGAAGGACACAGGTAAATATCTCTACAATTATCACTACTATTACATGTAATCATAGGCCTTAAGGGGCCATCTTTACAATGAGTGTACAACATTTTAAGGTCAAGAAATTTGAATTAAAACTAGGCAAGTGTCAGATATCAACTTCAGATTTTAACTTGCAGGTTATAAATATACGGGGTATTGTAACATTTTGAGTCAACCTATTTGTTCCAAAAAATTTCGAGCTAAAACCAATTAAATAAACGATTTGGAAAAGCCATTGGGCAGTTCACTTGTTGATGAGATGGCTTTTGGAATATTGGATAAACCCTCAATGATAAATACAAAAACTAGGTTTTATTTCTTAAAAACTCTTTAAATAAAAGAATAACTTACTGTGCTGCAATGTTCACTGCTGGCATGCGATTGGTCACATTTTTCACACACAGACACAACTTTGTAACAAGCTCTATAATGTGTTCATTCCCAAGCACAAAGTCCCCCTTCTTAGCACTGGTGTCACCGTTCTCAGGCTGTAATAGTTATATCAATGGAAATATGACAACAGGAGAACCACAAGCAGATACCTGCTACCAATATATGAATGGTCATTGTTAACATGGGGAGGCGGACAAAATCCTACCTGGACTCCAACTCATTTTTGTATAGGTGGACATAATCCCAACCCCCCAATCAATTTTTCAAGGCGGACACAATCCCTCCCATTACCAGGTACCATGTCCTACACTTGTAAACATGTGTACTAAATTTTATGTACAAGTTACAGTATAACAAATCATTTTCAAGTAATGGCAAAGGATTTAAGTTTCTGCACAATTATGTAACTGTTTCTTAAATTAGGTAAATAGGCTTAGGTCGTGGTAAAAATTATTTTCAGTCATTTATATCAATTTCAAAGTATTTTTAATATTGAAAGGCCAAGCAAAATAAAAATAATCACTACACAAATAAACAGCAATTTAATTGAAAGCTCCCAATTCTGATTTCAAGAGAAACCCTCAACTAAATCATCCCTGTAAATTTGCAGAAAAGAAAAAATACATTCAAAATGCCTTATAAATATAGCCTACAGACTGGCTATAAAGTACACCGTGATCACCCTGTGTAGTACGTAGTTTTAGTGACTCAGGTTATCACTTCTTTCCCCCTACATACCTTTTTCATGTGGATCACGGCCAGTTTGTCCTGGTAGGGGCTAAGTGACGCACTTTCAATGTACTCGATGGGTATCCGGTACTTCAACGTCATGGTTTGGTGGTCAATCACCAGCATGGCCTGCATACTGACCACTAACAAGTGGGGCACAACCTGTGGAGAAAACAGTGGTCAGTTGGTTGTGTATCAGCAAATGTTAAAATGTGAATAAAATTGGTAATATACTCAATCTTTAGATATGAATAACCAAGGCTTCTTAGTTATGATCATGTAATCCGACCACTAACAAGTGGGGCACATCCTGGGGAGAAAATAGGGGTCATAATGTTGTGTAGTGACACATGGTTAAATGTTAGCCATGGATGTTCAAGTGCTCAATCTATAGATATCCACAACCAATGTATAATAGTTTGATGGTCTTTGATTCAGACCACAAGCAAGTGGGAAACAACTTGAAGACATTTTATACATTCAGGGCAGTACTTATAAATCAAGGTTGAACTTAAATATGAAAGTGAAACCTGGCCGTTTTGATAGACATTGATATTGTTTAGACAATAAGATTAATGGACCACTGAAAACACTCAATTTACTCCTTTGATTAAGATCTGGGATGCTTATTGTCACATCTATAATTATTAAGAATTTGGAATTAAATTCCTGCAACTACAAGCCACCCATCAGCTTCTTATGTGATTAATGCATATATTTCAGTTACCTTTCCATTTTGCCTGTTAACTTTGTGAACAAAGTCTGCAAACACGACATTCATCTCCTTGGTAAGGGCGGCAATCTTCCTCCACTTCATGTCCCCTTGGACATTCAAATAGTCTCCCTTGAACACTTGTGGAACACTGCCAAACATTGGATTTATAAAAAATAGAAATGGGTCAATTGATACTTACATTATTGGTATATTCCACTTGCAGTAAATCATAGATCAGTGAGATTTGTTTTGCAGAATTTCATTTCTGTGCTATAACACAATTAACTGATACAGACTAGTTGTTTTTACTTTGATGTCTCATAACAAGAGTGCCACAAAGCAGAAGCACAGTCACCTTGTCTGTTATTGTTTTTTTCCAGACAAACAAGGGACATTATTTCCAAATTATTACAGACAGAGTTATGGGCTTTGTTTCACATGTGTATATTTTCTCAAGCAACATGAGTACCAAGTTTCATTTGAATATCTTGTTTTTGTAATAACTTTTCTTAGGAAAAAGAGGAAGATATTTTTTGCAATGTGAAAATGAGATCATCACCATAATTTAAAGTTCATTGATGTTTTCTTAAATGAAAAGTACTTCATGACTGATTTATGAACAATTTAAAACTCTCAAATCATACACACATTTCCAATTTGCCATTTACAAAGAAAACTTCTCTACGAACGCACACCCTTCTCATTTAAGATCAAACAAAATTCTTCCACAAAGAGAATTTAAGATTTAACAATACCTCTCTGTGTAGCATGCCTTCTTGCCTTTGAAGGTGTCGCTGGCTGTTAATTTCTCACGAAGACGATACTTCTGGGCTTCACTCAGTTTTCGCCGATATTTACGACACTGTAATTTAGGTACAAGGACATATTATGTTTTGGAGATTTTGTGGTGAAGGAATCTTAATGATGGAATACACTTACCTACATAAATGATGTAAGATGAAGGAAAGATACCGTAGCCTTCTGTGACATATTTTGATATGGTATTTCTACTATCTTTCACAATGAAATCAAGACAAGACAGGGTGCAAAAGCCAAAAAAGGGGCATTAAGAATAGAAATAGTTTTGGCTTTCAGACTTAAAGCTGCACTCTTACAGATGGACATTTTCGACATGTTTTATTTATTTTTTCAGAATCAGCTGATTTTGGTATCAATGCCTTCAAATCAGTCATATAAGATAACTCACAATAGAACAGACCTCTATTGTTCGCCGAAATTTTCATTTTTCTAAAAGCGTTAGAAATGCTTTTAACCATATCATAGAGATTGATATCATATTAATATTAGAACTTTAAATTTAAAAATTGTGATCTGATCTTTTGTCAGCAGTCTTGTATCACTAGTTTCCAGGCATTTAGTTCATAGTAGTAGTAGTAGTAGTTCATTCCAATACAAAAAATAAAATAGTTGTCAAAAAGGTCAATTTGTGAAAGTGCAGCTGTAAATGATCTGTTTTGACGCTAAAGTTAAGTTTAGTTTGCCACTGACCCTCCATCTGTGATGAAGTGTGCGGAGTGTGTCTGAGGCCACTTGGAATCGTTTGGACACTGTTGGCCAGCGGTCATCGACAGGGGACAGAGCAGGCAAGTTGTCTCGTAGATCCAAAAAGAACTTTCGACGCTGTGAATAGGAAACAACTAGTATGTGACATGTACCAATTTATTACTTAAGATAAATGTCTGTATGCTAACAAAAGCAGGAACCAGATATATCTTTGTTTGCATCAAAACTTGTTTTTAACCTAGATTCAGAAGAGATTCCATTACACGCTAGACATCATCTAATGATGAATTATGTGTATGTTTATTTTGGGCAAATTTTAGTCATTTAAACTTTTTAAAATATCTTGTTTTTACCAACAGAGATATTGCATAATTTAGATTCAAAGCTGCTAATGCAGTTCAAGTAGATTCATATCATTTGGATCCATAAGTGCCCATGATGACATACCAATGCAACCACGAAGAAACGTGCAATCTTGGGCCCTGCGATTCTGCGGAACTTGGGCTTGTACTGCTGCCTGATTTTCCAGCCCAGAAAATACTTGCGGATGATTCCAACTGCCCACAACACCCGCTTTTCATACTTCAAGGCAGCCAAGACCTTACGTGCCTGAAACATACCATGATTTTAATAGACCTTTTGTAAGAAGAGATTATAAATATGTGAATATCATTGTATTGTAATATATGATAGGTATTGTTCAAAGTGCAATGGACTGTATTACACAAATGCATATTCATTTGTTAAATGTGTTACTTGAAACATGAATACCAAGTTTTATGTGAATCTCATTTAAAATTAATAATATTTTAATAAGGGACTCTCACATTTTATACTTCAGATACTGTAAAAAATAATTTTGTGTTAAATGTCATCAAATATTGAAACAGTTATTTAAAAATCATTTAATATATATTTTGTCAAAAAGCGTATATACAGTAACGCTAATGATATGGTTCAAATGGATATGTGCAAGATGCTATTAAGTGAGAACAAAAGCTCAATCTGATATAAAATGTTAACAACATAAAATCGGAACATAAAATCTGTGCATGTTAGTCCCTTTATCACACAACAGTCAAATTTATGTACAAAATGACCAATGAAATACCAGCATCCATATGAAAATCAACCAATGAAACTTTGAACTAAATTGAACCAATCAAATACAAGGAACAATGGTATACCTTCCATCTGCGAATACAGCACTGTAGAAGCAGGGTGGCAACTTGCAGCCTCTTGTACTGCTTCTGGCCCTGTATGAAGTATGACAGGACAATTATGGTACAGGAGATCAAGGTTAATTTGTTTGTTATAGTGTAAGATTGTGATACATTTCATTGAGTGAGCACCAAAACCTTTATTTAACAAGTGATTAAGCCACACTTGAAATATTTATTTTTGATGTTTATAAGGTGAAATTTATTGCAATCTTACACTAAAACAAAACATTTTTTTTGTTTTTATTATATGCTAAAAAATAAAATAAAACGACAGTTAATTATAGTTTTTCAGAAAAATGAATGGGAAAGTAATGTGATTTCCGAATGACATTTTTAGAATTAAAATTGTCTTTTGCACGGTGACATTGGACAAGTATGTGAGTGCATGCTTAATTACAAAACAGTCAAGAGTTACTGCCCCTTACCCAGAATCCTTTCCATGTCTTGGAGATGACAACTTGGCTTCTCTTCATAAGGAGGAAATGTTCCCGCTTCACATGCCCCTTCCACACTTTCTGTATGAGCGTGGCGAGGTAGTGCATCTTCTCCCGACGCCTCTCTTCCATGTCAAATAGCTGAGGAGACAAAAACATATCTTCATGTTGCTTTCTTATTTACATCTCTATCAAAACTTTAATACTTGAACACATTTTCTACAACTCATTCTAAGTTTCCCTGTCAAAGCTCATATCTTGCAATGTATGACAAAAAGAGTTTTGATACAAATATTATGCAATAAAACAAACGGGCATTTCTGTACTGACTGTGACAATTTTGGGGATTTTATATTTTTTTCAATATACATGTCCCTTAAAATCCATATAACATTACTTTAATGACAACTTTTATGTGAATTGTTTCAAAGTTTTGATCATTGTTTTAACACAACTGAAAATATAAAACTAATGAGTTTGATATATATTATACCTGACATTGAATAGATTACATTACACACATCCTCAAGTAAATACAAATATAAATTTTGAAAATAAAAACTCAAATTTCGATGTAAACTCACAGTCCTTGGGTTCCGGATGAACAGTTTTGACTTCCCGTATGCGATTTCATCCTCCTGTATATTCTGGTATGTGATAATTTCCCGCACTCCCTCAACTGCGTTCCCGCTCCAGGAGGGCCATGTGGCATCCGCCAGCATCTTGTAGCGATACAGGAACGCGCCATAAACCTGACGGAATGCATATCCTGCTCGCTTGACTCGAATGTTCTCTAACAGGCTTTAAATAGAAATAACTTGTATCTTATTCAGCAGCCAGATTCCTGCAGCCATACAAGAACATCCGTAAACTGGTTTGTTTCATTTTTATATTCTCCAATAAATAATCAATAAAAGCACTGTGGTTTATTTATTGTTCAAATTAATCATTTTTATAACTAACCCTTAATTTTCATAACTATCTGCTCTCTATAAAGTACTGAAATACTATGAATTGGCTTTGCCGCCTGTCACGAGCAATCGCCATCAAAAGTAATCTCAATGTATCTGCCAAACACAATAATCATGTGCTTTATGACACACTCGAAAAAGGTGAAGATTAATGAAGTTGTGTTTAAAGAACTAGTTAACTATTATGCAATCCTTGTATACAAGGAATAAATTTAATTCTTAAACTAAAAGGCTGTTTTAGAAAACATAAAAAGTTGTCTCCCCCATGCTTCTGTTAAATGGCCATTGGCATTGGTAGATATTGAGTTGATTGAGAGTGTTGTGTTGATGAGGTGAACACTAGACATACATTTATGAAAAACATTAAGGCTTGAATGAAAAATGGGCTGTCATGACAGTGTTATGGACAGACAAGTTTTCACAATTATTTTAATTCATGGTTTACTAAATAATGCTTTTCTCTCAGAAGTCATATTCCCACAGTAGTCAGCAAAGTCAGACTTAGGAATAAAAGTCTACAAGTCTAAAACAAATCTTTCAAGGGGCTTCAGAGAAAAAGCTTGGAATCTATGACTAAACTTTTGACATTGAACTATGACCAAGACATCCTACAGGCGCCCCTTGAGTGCCAATTTTGCATGTTGTGTAAATGTGGTTAAAATTATCCCAAGTTTTTACAGAGCAGACCCAAAATCTACGGCGTTAACATTCAACTTTGAACTGTTACCTTGGGATTGGTCAATATGAATTGGGGGTTATGCACATTGTCTTCATAAGATGAACATTTCACCCAACTCCATAAAGAGCACAAAAAGTGGAAGGGAGACATAATTATGCACATAATAGCAGAATGACTGGTTTTAAACTAAAATCTGTTCAATTAGATTTTAAACAGTAGGGTTTAACTTACCCGAGATAGCGGACCTGGTGTCTAACAATATCCATATCCAGCTGCCCACTCTGCTTTTCATCATTCGGCTGAAAAAAAGATTTCAGATGGTTAACATAAATATTGGAAGGATTTCTTGTTAAAAAATCATGTCATCATCAAAATATCTTCGAAATATGTGCTTATAATAAAACTTGCATCTTAACAAGTAACTTTAATACACCTGATGTAGTAAGGGTATTAATTATCAACAGTTTACCTTAATACACCGGATATAGTTTGGGCATTTGGTCAGCAAGTTCTTCATCAGGGCTTGAACAGACACCTGCAAACAAAACCAAATATTTACATAAAAGTACATGTTCTTTAATTATTATACAGCAGACTGAATAAGTTGACACAATTTTAAATCTATTTTGCAAATAAAAGCTGACAAGAAATGCAGAAAGAGTACATTTTATACATTTTTCACACATTTATTGAAGTTGACTTTACAACATTTATTTTTTGAACTTTTTTGGTATTGAAATAATTCTAATAAGCTAAATATTCAGTATAGAATCTCTTGTTGTTTTGCAAATAGTTCATAAAATCCGAATAAGTAATTTTCATAGGCTCTATTCTGGCTAGTTTTGATAAATCGGGCCCGTATTTCACAAAAAAATCTGAAGAGTAGCATGCTAAAATAGCTTATAATGCTAATATAAGATATGACCCTTGTTAAAATCTCAATGGTTTTAAAGGAGAACATAACACAATCTAAACTTAAACAGTGTTCTTAGCTAAGTATCCTATTACAAAATATATTTTTTAGCAACCAACCTTGAACTGTGAGCCAGCTGTTGGTGGTCTTTTCAAGGACTTCTGGGCTGGATTTCCTGCCGAAAAAAGGTTCAAATTATCAAACAAGAAATTGGGTTGCTAAGAAACTGTCAGTACATTTAAAACTGCAAACTCTTTATCACCTCATAAATATATGTTCATTTGTTAATGTGGTAATCAAAATGATCCCAATAAAAGAAACAAAGCTTGATGTTAAAATTAAGATTCTTATTTGTATTTGAAGCATTAAGAATTAAAACCCCCCAGCTCTGATGATGATTTTCAAAGATGGTCTTCAATAGGGAGCCTTCATTTTGTTAGTTTATAAAACTTAAAGAAAATTAAAACAGAAGTCTAATTACTTGGGTATGCAAAATATTAGAAATGCATGAAAACTGGTCTTGTCAGACGAGTAATACTTTGACTTACTAAGCAAAGCAAGTATTGATTTGAAGACTAAAAATGCTCAAAATGATGTTAAAAGGAAGCTATTCTTTGTTTGATAAATTGCTATGTGAATATACTGTTTGATCTGAATAATAAACCCTTTAGTAAATGTCCATCACTTTAGATAACAAGAATCAAAGACCAGCTGTGGCAAAAATGAAGGTAGACAAAAGTGATAAGCTGCAAATGAAGCAAGACACAATATATATTTCACCTATACAATAATAGGGACAATAGCCAAAGGAAAACAAGCGCTGTGGAGTTGACGCACATACTCGTCTGTTTTTTTGTTTTCAATAAAAAAGAAGCATACATGTAACTCAACTATTACGAGTTTAAACTAATTTCTTTTAGCTCGATTGTTACGAAAGCTGCCAGCATATAGAATCACTCTCGGGTCTGTTTCCAGGGTAAAAACCAGTACTGGAGGTGGTGAGAAGGTACCCCGGATGGGGATCGAACCCACACCCTCTGGGGTGAGAGGCGGACATTCCACTAGACATCTCTCACTCTTTTAACAATTATGAGTCAAGCTACACATACATGTATTGTCTTTGGCAACATGTGTATCTAGTACCATTTGAGTACTTGGAACAGTTTTGGAGTAAGAGTCAAGGTTGAAAATATTTCACAACAACTCCGATGACAACACCAAGGATATGACAATACCTCGACTTTTTTTCTCGCTCACGAGAGATAAGCAAGCAAGGAAAGTGTTCACGAGTCTGTGCTCTTGTGACCAACAGAAAAGCAAACAAAAGGTTAAGTAGGTTTCAGATTGTATCATTTCCATAGGACAACATAATATTATTTTTGTTTTCAATAAGACATAGCTTTTATCTACTACTTATTTACCATTTCTAGCTTCACGTCTAATAAAAGAACTTTGTGAACATTAATAAAAAGTGTTTTATCATAATATGAGTATATACTATGTTGTTATTTAAAACACTGTATTCAAACTGGAGTATATACTAGCTGTGCATCAAAACAAACAGAAATATACATGTGCACTTCCAACAATTGGGTAAAGTTTGGTAACTCTTCAACATACTTAATGCTTGGACTAGATTACCACCCTTGATGGTAGATGCTGCACACCCTTTAATAGGAAATACATGCAAAAATACATTAAAAGTCAAAAGTATAATAAAAGTAATTAGATAATCTTGATAAGCTCCAATTAAAGTAACGTGACGTCTGATGGTCCAACTGAACTTGTGAGTGACAAGGACATCACTTCTTTTCGTAGTTGCAGCGTCATCTTAGTGCAAGAACCCAATATCTGCTTCTGTTTCTATATGCAGTTATTGAGATTGAGTAATACCATTAGGGAAACATGCTGTTGTATATCTGCACACTGTGAATGGGGAGCAAAAGCTGTTGTGCTCTTTTTTCATACACAGAAGGGGCATAACTCATCCATCATTAAAATCAGCAGTGCGTCCAGTAAAGATGTTTGCGGCGAATGTTTGCTGTTTGGTTCTCCACTTGCACTTTATGTGCTGCGTTGCAACAGGGATACAAAACGAAACGTTTGCGAGCGTTTTGTAAACGCTCACCTTACTGAACGCACTGCAGAGTTATGAGCCTTGCTATTTATGTTCATATAATTTCTGACAGTATGTGTATAAATTTTCAGACAAGGTTTTAAAGGTTAAAGCAGAAACAATGCATCTCTTTCAAAAAACAACTGACAACACTTATATCAGAAAATATCAGAAATGATGTCACCAGCATGAAATATCATTATATATTTTATACATAACAAACGAATTAACTTTTGAAGTAACATCATAAATAAATAGAAATGTAAGAACTAGATAGTGACATGTCATGTATTTAGTGCTGTAAATTAATGAATTAGAATTTATCATACTTATAGAATATCATATTTATTTCCATTCAATACAAAAGTTATATCAAACTCATTTACTAAAATTGATAAAAACTTCGCCATTGCTCATTTTTAATCAATTTTTGAAAACTCCTGTAAAATCCTCGATTTCCTCTGATAATGTTTCAAATAACATACCATATAAGCATGCAGTTAAATGTAAGGTTAAGCTTAAAACATTCCTAAAAAAAAGACATGTTACAAAAGATTATGGGCCAGTATCCATAAAACATCTTAAGTCATTTCTTAACTTCATTCATTTTCAGAAATTAAGATCATCATATCATGTAATTACATGAACGAGACTGAATTATGTTTTTCATTGACTGTCTATAAAATACACTCTTAAATGTTTCATCAAAGTTCAGCAAGAACTGCAGGGAACGGATGGCAAGATGTCACAGTACTTTGAAATGTTGCCTGGAGAGGCATATTGTATGAAAACCAGGTAGAACTACCAAAATGTACCAAGTAAGTATCCGAAAGGCTGGGGGGGGGGGGGGGCCTTAACTTAATTTCTAAAAGGGTAAGAAATATATCTGTTACAGAGCTTTCATAGTAAGAAATGTCCCAGTTATCCTATGAATACATTTCACTTGTAAACTTCATGTTTTTCAAGCCAATGCTTTCTATTTTATACTATTTTTTTCTAGCTCAAAATCATTTAATTGAATGTGTAATATTTTTTCACAAAGAAAATATTCCCATGTGTAGTTTATTCATCCGTGGGATGGAGCTCCTATATAAGGCACTGTCATTCAGGCAGTTGTCAAAAATGTAAATAAACTTTTGACCTTTACATTCACTATGGTTAATATGCACTTAACTGTAATAGGTTTAATGAAGTATCACGATGAACATTTTGATTACCATCCCCAAAAACATACACATTGCTGTTAAAAGTCAGATGGGAAATGACCTGAAATGTTTATGAATACCGGCCTGGCAGAGGTATGATGATTAAGAATTTAAGTCATGCAATGCATTATTTAGAGTTATCACTGAAAGAAAACAATAGTTTCATAACAGAACCATAACCAAAATATTAACTAGCCTATTCTGATCAGCTCATATATGTTATATGTCATGTCTACTCAACTACAATCCTATATCAAGAATTAATCTCCTTATAAATTGGCCATGGAAATGAAAAGCATCCCTCTAAACTGTCAGTGGATGTCACTACCACATCTATTGAAGGAATCCTGATTTGCCCAAGATTTTCATTGAATTTTCAACCCAAATGAGACCATTTGCAATTCTAGCATTAGCCTGTTCTCAAGGCAAGTCTACTTACTAAATCCTACAACTCTTAGATTTAACAAAAAAAAAGGATAAAGACATAAAAACAATTTATACCTTCGGGGAAAAGTTTGCGGAGCAGGGCGTGTTTACAGTTGAACATGGCCTGTGAGAGGTCACGGTACAGGAGGTCATTGTTCTTGTCCAGAAAACCATCGACCTTATACGTCACCTGACAAATACACAGGATATACACATATATAAATGTGTTCGGACATAAATTCATACATCATACAATAAATACACACACTATACACATAATAGCACATGTTTATGGAGAAGGGCATTTACAAAACAATAAGTCCATAATCTTGACAAGAAAACCATCCATCCATAATCTCGGGGCTACAGGCATATATCAATGGTTTATTGGCGAATGTTCAGAAACTTTGTTAAAGTTAACAATGCTGGAACCCTTCAACAAATGTTAATAAATGCTCAAATACTGTCTTAAAAGTCAACATTTATGTAAAAGCGTTAGTAAGACAATTTAGCAAAAGACTGTAACGTAATTGGTTGATTGACATTACCGTTATTCAATAAAGGTGAAAACAAGCTTTTATTTACGATGAGTCCTTGTGGGCGAGTGGATATGCTGTCAGTTTTTGTTTTTTTTTACTGTACTGGTGTACATGGGTGGTTTGCTTCCAATTACAATCAGTTTTTAATGCTTTAAAAAAAAAAAAATCGGAAATTTCGGAATCAAAAAGAACGATTATTATAATAGTAATGTTTTCAGATGCATTACCAGAAAACTCATTTTGGTGCCAAAACATAAGCGAGTACCTTTAACTTACTGGTATTCTACTATAAAAAAAACAACACTTTTTAAATCTAGGCTGTTGCTTAGGTACAGAGGTCATACATGTTATGATTTAATAGCTTAAGAAACTCACCCTTTAACATTAACTGATTCAGTAAAAGGAATATTAGAGGCAATGTGGATATAATTCTTACACTTCCAGCATAGTGTTTGAGTCTGAACGCGTCATGCGGCAGCGTTCTGTCATTCTGGTTTTTACGTAGTTTCCGGCTCTCGTAATGTGGATGGTCCTTGCACGACAGGTTCAGTTTCTCGAGGAACGTCATGTCAGTGATGTTGCCGGGCATCAAACAGTGCTCATCCAGCAGCGCTAGTATACCCACGGTGTTCTGGAATGGCAGATGTAACATATTTGATTGTGAAACAACGATATCATTATTATACAGATACATCCTACATATTCATTCTAATGATTGCAATAATTCCAGAGTAATCAATAAAGAGATGTATTAGGCCAGGGTTACATGTTTATTGTCGTTGTTAATGAGGGAACAAAGTTTCATTTTTTTATTTTTTTTTATTTCAGGTATTCATGAAGTTATTTTTCTTTTTAAAAGCCATACTCTTAGACAGATTACCATGCATTTATGCTTAAAATGACACTTTTTGATCAAAGGCTTTTTTAACGCATTAATCACCAAAGATATGATTCAAGATTTTCCTTAAAACTAACAATAACTTGTTTCAAGTTATGATCTGTGTGAGTTATTCTGCACGTAAAAGCATTTCTGTAATAATCACAAGCTGCAAAATAATCTATGCAAGTGCCGTGGGATTATACTATAAATATGTTTGTTTATTAATTCTTGTCCCTGTGGACTCCATTGTATTAGTACTATGACAGGAAGTCAGGCAACACTATCAATATTTCATAAATGTTTAATTTACGCAACTATCAATCATACCATTTTATCAGAAAACACTTTGTTTTTCACTCCATAATGCAAATCAGCAATTCATCAAATAAAAACATCAATATACAGTAGACACAAACGGTATTGAGTTCATTCTTTGTAGTAATACTTTTTGATGTTGACTATTGAACAGCAAGTACCGGTTTAAGTTAATGCATCACATATTTATTCCATGGGAACAACATTGACTATAGGAATACCATAAATACTCTGTTAATCGCCCATCCTCTAATAATCCCCCCCCCCCCCAGTTTTCGGCCTGAAAACGACCATTTTTTGGACAAAATCGTGCAAAAACATCCTCTAAAAGTTCACCCCCCCATTAGTTTCGTAATTTCCTGCTTTATATACGATCTTACTTCACTTTTTATGTCTTTACATCCAAATATTATAATGATGACCAAATTTCATCTCTGATAAAAGCAATTGTCTTTAATTAACGTCCATACTTTGAACTCGAGTATGATTCTAATAATGCCCGGGCGATTAATGGAATAATTACGGTTCTTTAAATTTACAGTTCCTTGTTAAAACTGAGAACAGATCATTAAGTATACTGTCAGGGCACAATTTATAAATTGATTCATGTAATACATGTAACCCAACTAATGTAATACAGTGCATGATATATTTGGCTCTAATGACTTGGCTTATTTGAAAAAATAAGTACAAGTGAACTAAAAGGGGAATCCATACAGTTTCTAAATTTGGTTAGTGATCAAAATAATATTTTGTAAATTAGGTTAAGTGGGCAGTTTGAGAAGGTAGTTTGCACAATATAATGTAGACCACTAAAAGAAGTTTGCATCAAACCATTTATTTTTGTAAATACATACAAACAACCTTTAACCATTACTTATTATGCCATATACCATAAAAAGACTATTTAGTGGGTTGTAATGCACATACCAGTATATGTACATACTTAATCTTTACACCATCATTCTACCCTATTCACAGTATAAGATCAGAATCAAGTGACTCTAGTTATTTTTTAACAATGATATCAGTGAATATATATGTCTGTCGTCCTATCATCATGATGCCCATTATAATACAAACAAATTATATAAAGCAAGTTTTATTCACAACATTGGAGCTAAATCTACTTATTCTAACACTGAAATAAATTTAAAAAAATGATAACTTAAAATTGGGGCCAGCCTTAAATCAGGGGCCGCAGTTGTCTTATCAATGTACATATTGTATGTTCACTTTTCGTATCTACATTGTACAATAAAAATGGTAATGATGAATTATTTGTACCAGTAATACTTAACCAAAAATATTAATCGTTCATATGAAGGACAATATTATGAAGGACATTCATTATATAACAGGGCAAAAACTGGCAATTAAAGATTTTGAGCTGATACTGAAACATTAATGCACCGTTAGTGAGATTAACTGACTAATAATTGAATATACAATTATTACATATACATGGTACAATTATTGTTATTCTTGCATATTCAAACCCAAAGCCATATCACGGAATTTTTTCTACACGTTTACTTAAATCTATTACCAAAATAGGAAAACGAAACAGCAACAACACACTGATAGCAACACAATGGCAATTAATTAATTCATAATTAGCAATAATAAAGTGATTGGAATTATTTAATCACTGCATCATTTCACAGACAATGGAAGTGAAAATTCATGTTAATCAAAGTTCAAAACAAATTGGATCATTAAGTGACAGACAAAATCCCCCCTCCCTCCCCCCATTGATTTTAATATGGGTGGTTCCCCCCCCCCAACATTTTTGGTCATATTTGAAGATAATTCCCCCTATTAATTGTATAATATTCCATATGTATTGTATCATATTTATTTAACATTTTAAAAAAAAAATGCTTAAAAATAATATAAAAGATAATTTAAATGCATGGATGGGTTGGGGGATTTCGTCTTGTCAACACAAAATTTGGTGGGACGATTTATTGCCCAGGACAATTTTGTCCTAAACTGAGACAATTTAGATGTTTTTAAACAGTCTTATTAAAACTATTAAAAACTGTTATTTAATATTCTTAAAGAAATTCCAGAATGTACATAGTAGGACATAAAAAGGAACAAGATTTTTTCCTTTCATAAACTCAAAATCATTAAATCAATTACTACAAACTCTACTAGAATCCATGATAAGACTTTACTGCATGGCTGTACATATCAGTACATGGAATATAGCAACACCAAACTTACTCTCCGAGCAACTGATGTTTCACTCTGAAAACATTAGTTATAGTATGATTGTGGTAAAAATATAATCAGGGCTGTGCTTCACTTTGACTTGCATTGCATCAATATGGAAATATATAAAATAAATTAGAAGTAAATACCTACTAGTACCATAGTGTGACAACATGGTTATATATAATAAATCAAGAGGCCTTTCTTTGATAGACTGCATGCTCCATTGTTCTTTATGTAACAAAGTCGATGAGACAATTAAAAGTTCTTATACTGGTAGCATGTGTAAAGCTTAATACATTCTATAAAACATACTCAACTAATAACTGCAATTAATGAATGGCTAAACACATTGTGTAAATTCTACATCAAAGATGCAAAAAGAGAGTTTTTGCTATTTACCCTTTATTGCAAATAAGAGTGATCATGCAAGCAGGCAAGGTTTGGATATTTGTATTAAAAACTAAAACGTTCGCATGCTCAATCAAAAGCCCAGCTGAGCAAGAATGCCGCAGAGTGCACGCCAACACTTGTCTGGTATCTTTAAGTAAAAGAGGGTCATAACTCAATATTATTCAAGCCAGAGTTACGGGCAGTGATTTTCTTTGGTGCAATTTACTGCCTTTAAAAGGCTGTATCCCCTTGTAAAAAGTGTTCATTTTCCCAAAAATATCTTGATTAGTTAAGGCCAAGGTTTGGTTGTTGCACTTAACGAAGGCTAGAACAACGTCTCAAGTTCCATTTAAATATCTTGGATGGTCTTTGAGTTAAGGCCAAGGTTTGGTTGTTGCACTTAACGAAGGCTAGAACAACTTCTCAAGTTCCATTTAAATATCTTGGATGGTCTTTGAGTTAAGGCCAAGGTTTGGTTGTTGCACTTAACGAAGGCTAGAACAACGTCTCAAGTTCCATTTAAATATCTTGGATGGTCTTTGAGTTAAGGCCAAGGTTTGGTTGTTGCACTTAACGAAGGCTAGAACAACTTCTCAAGTTCCATTTAAATACCTTGGATGGTCTTTGAGTTAAGGCCAAGGTTTGGTTGTTGCACTTAACGAAGGCTAGAACAACTTCTCAAGTTCCATTTAAATATCTTGGATGGTTTTGGAGTTAAGGCCAAGGTTTGGTTGTTGCACTTAACGAAGGCTAGAACAATGTCTCAAGTTCCATTTAAATATCTTGGATGGTCTTTGAGTTAAGGCCAAGGTTTGGTTGTTGCACTTAACGAAGGCTAGAACAACTTCTCAAGTTCCATTTAAATATCTTGGATGGTCTTTGAGTTAAGGCCAAGGTTTGGTTGTTGCACTTAACGAAGGCTAGAACAACGTCTCAAGCTCCATTTAAATATCTTGGATGGTTTTTGAGTTAAGGCCAAGGTTAAAGTTGTTGCACTTAACGAAGGCTAGAACAACGTCTCAAGTTCCATTTAAATATCTTGGATGGTTTTTGAGTTAAGGCCAAGGTTTGGTTGTTGCACTTAACGAAGGCTAGAACAACTTCTCAAGTTCCATTTAAATACCTTGGATGGTCTTTGAGTTAAGGCCAAGGTTTGGTTGTTGCACTTAACGAAGGCTAGAACAACTTCTCAAGTTCCATTTAAATACCTTGGATGGTCTTTGAGTTAAGGCCAAGGTTTGGTTGTTGCACTTAACGAAGGCTAGAACAACGTCTCAAGTTCCATTTAAATATCTTGGATGGTTTTTGAGTTAAGGCCAAGGTTTGGTTGTTGCACTTAACGAAGGCTAGAACAACTTCTCAAGTTCCATTTAAATACCTTGGATGGTTTTTGAGTTAAGGCCAAGGTTTGGTTGTTGCACTTAACGAAGGCTAGAACAACGTCTCAAGTTCCATTTAAATATCTTGGATGGTTTTTGAGATATGGCCAAGGTTAAAGTTGTTGCACTTAACGAAGGCTAGAACAACTTCTCAAGTTCCATTTAAATACCTTGGATGGTTTTTGAGTTAAGGCCAAGGTTTGGTTGTTGCACTTAACGAAGGCTAGAACAACTTCTCAAGTTCCATTTAAATATCTTGGATGGTTTTTGAGTTAAGGCCAAGGTTTGGTTGTTGCACTTAACGAAGGCTAGAACAACGTCTCAAGTTCCATTTAAATATCTTGGATGGTTTTTGAGTTAAGGCCAAGGTTTGGTTGTTGCACTTAACGAAGGCT
Organism: Mya arenaria; assembly: GCF_026914265.1. Classification (NCBI taxonomy): domain Eukaryota; kingdom Metazoa; phylum Mollusca; class Bivalvia; order Myida; family Myidae; genus Mya; species Mya arenaria. The sequence continues at coordinate 32,943,554 of NC_069126.1, forward strand.
AGAACAACGTCTCAAGTTCCATTTAAATATCTTGGATGGTTTTTGAGATATGGCCAAGGTTAAAGTTGTTGCACTTAACGAAGGCTAGAACAACGTCTCAAGTTCCATTTAATTACCTTGGATGGTTTTTGAGTTAAGGCCAAGGTTTGGTTGTTGCACTTAACGAAGGCTAGAACAACTTCTCAAGCTCCATTTAAATACCTTGGATGGTCTTTGAGTTAAGGCCAAGGTTTGGTTGTTGCACTTAACGAAGGCTAGAACAACGTCTCAAGTTCCATTTAAATATCTTGGATGGTTTTTGAGATATGGCCAAGGTTAAAGTTGTTGCACTTAACGAAGGCTAGAACAACTTCTCAAGTTCCATTTAAATACCTTGGATGGTCTTTGAGTTAAGGCCAAGGTTTGGTTGTTGCACTTAACGAAGGCTAGAACAACGTCTCAAGTTCCATTTAAATATCTTGGATGGTTTTTGAGTTAAGGCCAAGGTTAAAGTTGTTGCACTTAACGAAGGCTAGAACAACATCTCAAGTTCCATTTAAATATCTTGGATGGTTTTTGAGATATGGCCAAGGTTAAAGTTGTTGCACTTAACGAAGGCTAGAACAACGTCCCAAGTTCCATTTAAATATCTTGGATGGTTTTTGAGTTAAGGCCAAGGTTTGGTTGTTGCACTTAACGAAGGCTAGAACAACGTCTCAAGTTCCATTTAAATATCTTGGATGGTTTTGGAGTTAAGGCCAAGGTTTGGTTGTTGCACTTAACGAAGGCTAGAACAACGTCTCAAGTTCCATTTAAATATCTTGGATGGTTTTTGAGTTAAGGCCAAGGTTTGGTTGTTGCACTTAACGAAGGCTAGAACAACGTCTCAAGTTCCATTTAAATATCTTGGATGGTTTTTGAGTTAAGGCCAAGGTTTGGTTGTTGCACTTAACGAAGGCTAGAACAACTTCTCAAGTTCCATTTAAATATCTTGGATGGTTTTTGAGTTAAGGCCAAGGTTTGGTTGTTGCACTTAACAAAGGCTAGAACAACGTCTCAAGATCCATTTAAATATCTTGGATGGTTTTTGAGTTAAGGCCAAGGTTTGGTTGTTGCACTTAACGAAGGCTAGAACAACGTCTCAAGTTCCATTTAAATATCTTGGATGGTTTTTGAGTTAAGGCCAAGGTTTGGTTGTTGCACTTAACGAAGGCTAGAACAACGTCTCAAGTTCCATTTAAATATCTTGGATGGTCTTTGAGTTAAGGCCAAGGTTTGGTTGTTGCACTTAACGAAGGCTAGAACAACTTCTCAAGTTCCATTTAAATATCTTGGATGGTTTTGGAGTTAAGGCCAAGGTTTGGTTGTTGCACTTAACGAAGGCTAGAACAACGTCTCAAGTTCCATTTAAATATCTTGGATGGTCTTTGAGTTAAGGCCAAGGTTTGGTTGTTGCACTTAACGAAGGCTAGAACAACGTCTCAAGTTCCATTTAAATATCTTGGATGGTCTTTGAGTTAAGGCCAAGGTTAAAGTTGTTGCACTTAACGAAGACTAGAACAACGTCTCAAGTTCCATTTAAATATCTTGGATGGTCTTTGAGTTAAGGCCAAGGTTAAAGTTGTTGCACTTAACGAAGACTAGAACAACGTCTCAAGTTCCATTTAAATATCTTGGATGGTTTTGGAGTTAAGGCCAAGGTTTGGTTGTTGCACTTAACGAAGGCTAGAATCAACGTCTCAAGTTCCATTTAAATATCTTGGATGGTTTTTGAGTTAAGGCCAAGGTTAAAGTTGTTGCACTTAACGAAGGCTAGATCAACGTCTCAAGTTCCATTTAAATATCTTGGATGGTTTTTGAGTTAAGGCCAAGGTTTGGTTGTTGCACTTAACGAAGGCTAGAACAACGTCTCAAGTTCCATTTAAATATCTTGGATGGTTTTGGAGTTAAGGCCAAGGTTTGGTTGTTGCACTTAACGAAGGCTAGAACAACGTCTCAAGTTCCATTTAAATATCTTGGATGGTTTTTGAGTTAAGGCCAAGGTTAAAGTTGTTGCACTTAACGAAGGACTAGAACAACTTCTCAAGTTCCATTTAAATATCTTGGATGGTTTTTGAGTTAAGGCCAAGGTTAAAGTTGTTGCACTTAACGAAGACTAGAACAACTTCTCAAGTTCCATTTAAATATCTTGGATGGTTTTTGAGTTAAGGCCAAGGTTAAAGTTGTTGCACTTAACGAAGACTAGAACAACTTCTCAAGTTCCATTTAAATATCTTGGATGGTTTTTGAGTTAAGGCCAAGGTTTGGTTGTTGCACTTAACGAAGACTAGAACAACGTCTCAAGTTCCATTTAAACTATCTTGGATGGTTTTTGAGATTAATGGCCAAGGTTTGGTTGTTGCACTTAACGAAGACTAGAACAACGTCTCAAGTTCCATTTAAACATCTTGGATGGTTTTTGAGATATGGCCAAGGTTAAAGTTGTTGCACTTAACAAAGACTAGAACAACGTCTCAAGTTCCATTTAAATATCTTGGATGGTTTTTGAGATATGGCCAAGGTTAAAGTTGTTGCACTTAACAAAGACTAGAACAACGTCTCAAGTTCCATTTAAATATCTTGGATGGTTTTGGAGTTAAGGCCAAGGTTTGGTTGTTGCACTTAACAAAGACTAGAACAACGTCTCAAGTTCCATTTAAATATCTTGGATGGTTTTTGAGTTAAGGCCAAGGTTAAAGTTGTTGCACTTAACGAAGGCTAGAACAACGTCTCAAGCTCCATTTAAATATCTTGGATGGTTTTTGAGTTAAGGCGAAGGTTAAAGTTGTTGCACTTAACGAAGGCTAGAACAACGTCTCTGACGAGGATGACGTCTCCAAGGCAATGAAAATATTGTGACTTTTTTTTTTGCAGTTTTATCAGTTAAGTTTTGCAAGAAAAGCAACTAGCAAAGAGTACTCTGTCAAAGTTGCCAGAAAATATAAATATTATTTAATATAGCATTGAATTGGCAAATATTGTTAAAGTAGTGAATAATAAATAATCCTTAATTAATTTACATGATGCTGAACCACCTTGAACTAAATATTCATAACTGGTAAACAAGTGGAGAGATAAATAAGATACATGATAACCCTTGGAAAACAAAGACTTAGAATTTTAATATTTAATCAAATTAGGCACTTATCAAAGATGTCGTAATCCCATTAAGTGTCATATTACTTGCTGTATAAACTTAAGACACCTCTCTCTTTTAGTATTAATGATTTATCCCCATTAAAAATGCAACCATTGAAAGCCACAATACCTTTTCAATGAGGTCACAGATGACAGCATTGTTGAAGTAATCCACATGGATCCACTCTATCCCCTTAAAAAGAAGAAAAACAACACAATAGAAATTTCTTTGGAGGAAAGTATAGCCTTTAATGCTCACTTAGTGAGATATATTGGAATTTTATACTGAAACATTTTTTTTTTTTAATATGCATTTAAATGAGTTGTTAGTTGTAGTTTATCAGTCATGTGCTCCTATTGCCTAAATATATGAAACTGTATCATAATTTCAGAAATTATGTCTTTGAACTTGTGTCCTTGCCCTGTGCACACTGTCTTATAAGAAAGTGAGAGCAGGTCGAAATTTCAAAATCACGACAATATTTTCACTGATTGAAACACTGAAATATTAATTCAATATCATTATCAAAATGGTATGGTATCATGTAATCAGTTAAAATGCTGAACAATAATTGGACATCCCACAAAGAAACAGGAATGCCGAACCTTCACAAACTGTTACTTCAGGCATTGTAACTTTGGCATTCTGTTATTAAAACATGTGTGATCAAATAAGGCCACTCCTTTTTTATTTTTTGGTTTACAAGAATTTTTGGGAAAAATGTCCACCGGGCGGTCTAAAAAAAAAAAAAAAAAAAAAAAAAAAGGAAAAAAGTCACAAAACATACTCTTAAAGGGTAAAAATCAGAGAACAACATAAAAACATTGAAAATTTATATCATTTACATGACATTTTAAATTTTTAAACTGCTATTAATGCATGTTTTAATACACTCAAAGTTTCAAATTTCTAATTAAACATACAGTTTAAATCTTACATACTGTGCATATAAAACATCAATGAAATTGACTATAAAACATGTTTACATGTATAAACTACACTTTTTATCAAAGATACATTGAATATCACTCAGCTAGACATTTGTTAAGCTTCAATGGTATGCTAAAGCAAAAGTGAATGCAGAACACTAAACTGAACAATATTAAATTGAAAAAAAGAGAAGGCAATTTTACGCATTAAAATACAAAAAATTGCACTGTATTAAAACAATACATAATATTTTCTAAACATTGTTTCAGTTATTTCAATATTGGAAAATGCCAATAAAGTGAAATAATTACCAATTTTGTAAATAAGGAAGTAACATTTTATGAAGACATTTGAGCTTTAACATTGTGAAAGCAATTCCTGAAAAACTAAAAACCAAACTAGACCTAGATTTGAGTTTTAATAACCTTTACCATGGTGGGTCCTAGTTGTGTGTAAACCGATCCATGCTAAGTTCGGATATTTTCGGACCGGGATATTTACCATGGGATGTTCACCAAATCCATTTCAAATTCAAATCTTGCATCAAATTACCACATCAGTACATAAAAATCACATAACAAAATAATAAATCTAGCATGTGACTTAACTTTATGTACCAATGATAGTAACAGAGAAATCCATAATTATGTATCGGATATTTTCATCTTCTCCCAACTCCGCCATTTTGTGTATACACGAGTTCACAGGGCATCTATACTTCATGCTTGTTTATTTTTCATTTTAAAGAGTATTCCTTGGTTACAACAAGAAATCTCATTTATAGTGAAATATCAAGTTCATTACAAATTGAAATGGACTTATTCAAAATAGTTCTCCGTGTAGTTTTATCTAAATGTTTTGCACACAACTCATGGCATTAGTATTAAAATGTCATCGAGACATGCGTTCAACTCTTTCATTGTTTTTACTCTACTATTAACCCAAACATGAATAAACATGTAATCTAGAATAAACACAAGCTTTACATGACTCAATAACAAGTATTTCCAAACCATTTTGTGATTTCAAATCCATAAACACCATCGACCGAACTTGTGAAATTAGGTCACCGGTATCAACTTATTTTACTTTCGATTTCACCACTCACACTTAGTGCACTGTTATTTGATATTTAACCATAAAATGTTATAAAATGTTTTTCTCACACATAATTTACAGATATTTGTGTCTACTAATTCGATGGCAGCCGCTGACAATTTTATTTTTTATCTATTAACAACAATATTTTCATGACCTAAATTGGCGGGGAATAACAACAATCACGTGACAGTTATTGTTTGTGTCGGCTGTTAAATTTGCCAATGTTTATTGCTATTGTTATTTTAACAACTCCTGCATATTTTAATTAATTATTTCATACAAAGAATGACTGCTATCGTCAATTCCGCCATTGCCATCGGCGCTGCCATAACAGTTGACTGGCTCACATGCTATCACTATAAATTGGCAAATACGGCCACGGAACAACAAACCAGTCCAGATCTACTGCATTCGTACTCTTATCTGTGCGTTTTTCTTTCCTTTCGCACCAAAATCAATACGGTCGGGAAAATAATTTTGAAAAAATAGTGAAATTCATTTTTTATTTTTTTTGTACTTTTCGGAAAATTAGACCCGCCAGTTTTGTAAACCAATTTATATAAAAGTAGTGGCCTAACCAAGAAAATGCAAAAAAAGGTTTCCTGCCTTTTTATTTTTTGCCCGTTGATGTGAGGCCATTGAAGCATACTCTTTATAACAAATGCACTTAATAGCAGTTTTTTAGCAATGAAAATGATAAAGAAAGCATCATAAACATTTGTAGGACCATAGATCTAATTGAACTCCCTATAGATGATCTTTTAATTGATATTAATCAAAAGCTCAAGAAAATAATATAATATATTTTTTTGCTTAACTTAGATATAAAGTCTTCTTTTTTTCATTTTTAAGACTGAAAAACCTAGCTGCACTATGACACTAAACAAAGAATCAATTTGTCATGGCCTAAACAGAAGTTTGCATTTATTACCTCTCTTATATACTCTTCCTGTTCCTCCTTCAGTGTGAGCTCTATGAAGATCTGCTGTAGCTTCTCATTACAGTAGTTGATGATGAACTGCTCAAATGCATTCGTCTGAAACAAGCAAGAGTGCAAATATTGCAAATGAACGAGTGCCAACCACCATAAGGTTCAGGAGATGGGATAACCTGCAAGTAAGTTGACTTTTCTTCTTTGATTGATAAATGTCAACACCCATGGTTAACACCTTATGATTGATACTTGATTAATAAAGTTTCATTTAAATGAATGATTTCTAAATGACAATAGAGTTGAAATCATTTCCAAGCATTGTTAGGGTGTGATTCTATCAGCCAGGTAATTCAAAGTTTTACAATGAAAAGCACCCAATCTGTGCTATTTGAGGAGACTAGGATTGGGCAATTTGATTGTGAAAAAAATGAAAAAAGGAAAACAATATAATTATATATGGCCTTGAACTTTGTTGACCTGACCTGAAATACTTCAAATCCATAGATGTCAAGTACGCCCATGACCTTGGCCTTCACAGCGAGGTCACCCTTGACCTTGATACTGTCGTTTATCCTCTGTACGAGCCATGTAAACAGGCGACTGTAGATGGCTTTGCAGAGTGCATCCCGTGCGTAATTAGCCTAAAGAAAATTATGTGTAAAAATTATATTTTCCATAGTCGTCATCTTCACCAAAATATTCATGAAAGCAAAACGTTAGAGACATATATATTCCTAAAATCATAACCTGATATTTCAAAATTAAAACAAAAGAACAGTTTTTCCCGGTTAAGCCAGTTGATTTAAGAAGCTACAATTACTACCATCTTATACCAAGCACAAGACAGGGAGCCTCTGTTACCATTTTAAACATCTTTGGTATGATGGGGTCAAACTAGGAACAGCAGTGGACACACTGATACCGTGTTAACTGAATAATCATAGCACTTGGATATTAGATGATAAAAGCACATTTAAACCAGTGACAAACATACCCCTGACACACTGAAGTCAGTTTTGACCTTTTCCCGTTTGACCTCAACAGTTCGCTGGGTCAAGGCCGACGTCAGGTTTGTCTCAATGCAACGAACAAGTTCTGACACCTCTTTTACCACTGTAAAATAGCACAGAAAGGGATCAATAAATTTTTAATCAAATTTGTTATATCAAAAGATAAATCAGGTTTATACTGAGTTGTATTGATCAGGGTTTTCTATCATTGCCATGGGAACCAAAAAAACAGTGTTCATCTAGCCTTGCTAAAGAATTAAAGAGTATGAACAAAGAGAATGCATATTAATTATCGACAGACTTCATGCAACTTCACATAATTGACGGACATCTACTGTTCAAAGTCCTGATTATATGGTTTAACCAACGGCTTCAAATCATGTTTCTATACGCTAAACTACGAACACTGTAGGAATCGATTTTTGGAGAAGGAAAAAAAATGTGTTACCGTTTGAATGAATTTCAGAAAAGAAAAGGTAGTTACATCACCTTTCTTTCAGTACATTATGCTTAGGTCACACACAACTAATAGTTGATGTGTGATTAGTAAATGATGCAGCGATAAAACAGGTTACTGAGAGCTGAACCCTAATTATAATTTCTGTTGTTTCCAGAATTATAACTAGGTAAGAAAGTCCATTTGGCCTGTTATAGATATCAAGGAGCACCCTCCTAGAATTTTGCATTCAAGATAGCATAAAGCAATATGTTTGGCATATCGTTAAGGACGAAAAAAACTGCATCGCAATTTGTGACATTAACAGGTATTCAATGCCTGCGTGGAACTTCTTCCTAAGATTTACTTTATATTAGCTTTGATTAATCTTTTTGGTAACAGTCTCATAATACCAATTCATAGTTACTTCAGTAAAAAGGCATTTTTCAGTTTTCATCTTATATAATTGTGCTTTTTGGAGTGGAATTTGTCATGGCTTTAGAAATCAAATTATTAATGCTTTGTGAAAAAGTTGATCATTTCTGTACCTGCAGTATTGGCAATATCACATCCATCTGTCCCGTCCTGGTTGCTCCTGGGTGTAAAACTCACGTTTCCCAGCTTCAGAACGCTCGCTACCAGTTGTAGAACATCGGTGATCTCAGAAGGGAGAAATCCTATCACCTCCATCCCAGTCTGTAAAAACAAGGGGAGATATGAAGAGCGCCATAAAGCAAATTCCAAGAGGAATAACTCTACAATTAACAAAAATTAATGTGCCTTGCTGTACATGTGGATTTTGCCTCTGGCAACATGTGTATCAAGTTTCATTTCAATATCTTGAAAGGTTTGTTTGCCAAGGTAAAGTATCTGGACTGTTACAATGGTGTCGACACGAAGGCTATCACAAAACCCCGACTTTTTTTACTCGAAACACAGACAAGCTAATAACTGGTAATTAAAGGTTGCAATCATTTCATTATGATAAAACTGTCTTTCATTACATTTTCAGAAAAGGTACTATAAAAAAATTCTGAAAATGATTCAATTTGTTTAATTTTTTTGAAAAATAATTAGATTTAAACCAATCAAAGATTTTTTTACTAATCCGAAAAAAATAATATGTTTGTGTGGAGTTTCTACAAGGGGCAAAACTAGCTTCAAACAAAGACCATTGGTTATTGTTAAGATTGGCCTTTATGATTATTTATTGTTATCATAATATTAAAGATGCACTCTTACTCCCAAATAAGATTGACCACAATTAATACAAATGTGTTAACCTACCAAAAAGGATAAATAAATTTCGAAAACAAAGGTTCTTATGAAGGATTCCGATTTAAATTTGAAAGAAAGTGCAGAAAACACGGTATTTCTACCTTATTAAACTTTAGTAGATGCCATTAAATCTTTTAGCACTCACCAATCATTTAATATTTTTGCATTTCCAGCTATTAAACACAGGGTTACAATCTTGTTATCAGTAATAAATGTGTTCCATAAATGCAATATTTAGTAACTAGTTAAAGGTTTATCACTCAAGATTTATGTTTGTCATAAATGTGTATGTATTGATTTTGAATGAGAGTATTTAAATTTATTCTTTAAGCTAATGAGAGAAGGAATATATCTGTGAACTTTCTGCACCTTCACACTGTTGAAATTCTCTGCATCATCGAGCGTAGGCACCTTGATACAGCCACTCTTGTTGAGGAAGCCATAGTCTTCCACCTTTCCTGTGAGCTTTAGCGAGTCTGCAAGTGTTCAGAACAAAATGTATTATCACATCAGCAAAATAAAGGAATGTTCTTAAAAGCTTTATAATGAATGTTGTCAAACTATGTTTCTCACAGATTGAACGTATTGACAACTTTTTTATTGTATGTCTTGAAACGACCCAATTAATGAGAAAATGCATGGAAACCAGTGATAAAAGACTGCTGACAAAAGATCAGATCGCAGATTTTCATATTTCATTTTTCTTAAACTGATAGTGACACTTTTAGCCATAAAACATTAATTTTCGAACGAAAATATGAAATCTGATCTTTTGTCAGAAGTCTTATATCACTGATTCTCAGATATTTAGGCAAAAAATGGCTCATTCCTAGACAAAAATTGAAAAAAGTTGTCAAAAGGGTCCATCTGTGAGAGTGCAGCTTTAATAAGAAAACAAAAATGATCCCCGTAGTCTTGTAAAATCTACTGTAGCATAATCACTAAAGACGATTTATACCCCTACGTACAAACATGGTCATAAAGGTATGTTTGAACATGTAGAATTTTCAGTTTCATTATCTTGACACAAATATCGTTCCATATCATGACGCGATGATACAAAGTAGTGGTTTGCCATGAACTGGTGAATTAATGAGAACAAAACGTTCTTTTGAAAATAAAAACTAACACAAGCTCTTAAGAAAATCATGGTGATCAACACTTATGTCTAGTAAATTGGTTTCCTCTGAGTACTTCAGTTTCCCCCACAACATAAGACCACATTTTCCTGTAAAATCATGCCAACAAGAGTGCTTAATATGATGCTGAAAAATTTATTTCACAATTGTTGTAAAATAAATGAGTTTAAACTAAACTTAAAGTTCTATCATGACTTTAATCTTTAAGCATTTTAATAAAATCGCACATTTTGAAATTCCTGATGTTATTCTCATGGACAATGGGAAGCAAAAACAACAGATCATTATACTAAAGGTGTTACTTACGATTCAAATCATTTAATTAACTACGGTACCATGCATTGTTAATGAGAAATTGCAGTGATTTTGTGAAAGTGTACAGTGTTAAATAGTTGCATGACATTGGGCCTATTTTTCAGAATGTCGTTAATGTAAAGTTAACATTAATGTTAACATTGTTAACATCATTGTTGTTAACCTTCAAATATAAATTGCTCTGGAAGTAACATGGATACACTTGTGATCTGCAGTGATTTAACAAGATTTGAGATAACTGTTGCAGATGATTACATATTTGAATACGTCATACAATAGTTCATCTTTTAAAGTTAACTTTATCAAAATTCTGAAGAATCAGCCCAATATTATTGTTATAAGTTAATAGTGCTTGACAAGAAACATTGATTATATTCTGTTTACACTTAATATCAGATAGTGATTTGATAATTATTTGCATTATCATTTTTGCATGGCAATGAAGGGGTGGCAGGCATACGAGGGCCAGAATTATTTTAACTCTATACATAACAGTCTGATTAAATTATAGTATCATAGTTGTCTTCCCCTGTGATAATCATTAAGTTTTCCTAAATTTTGAAGTAAAGTCCCAAATTTCAGCTTTCTTTCATGCCTTTCATTCCCCCTCCCCCTCTGGAGCACATATTTCTAACAGTACCCAGCTTGGTTGGAATATACTCCTAGGTATGATATTTCTCCTAGGGTTCTTGACAAAATGGCCCCAAGATTCTTGTAACTTTGTTTTGGTTAAACATAGCTGACCTTATTATGCTAATGGAAAACAGCTTTTCTGGACACAAATATCTATACACAACCAGACTTGATTAATGAAGCGAACAAAGTTTGTAATTCTCCTAATATCTACAGCCAAAGCATACAACCTTGACTTATCAATTGTGCATCTACAAGGTCAGGGTTAGTCACAGGTAATAGAGCTAATATGGTGAAGGATAAATATACATGTATATAGCATCTACAAGTGCATGCATATTACCACTTAAAAGGGCCATCTAGAGTTTCTGCTACTAATGAAAATGAATAACTACATTTATCTTTCAAAGTCATAATAGCCGCTAAGTCTTGGGTAATTGAGATCAATCCAAAGCAATGGTGAATTTATGTTATTATTCTAGAATTACTATGAGCAAAAGCTTTTAAGCTCTCGGATGAACTAGAAAGAAAAAGTGAGGTATGGCAAAGCAAAGAGATGCCACAACTGCAGTTTAGCAATTGATTTTTACTACTGCAGTCTGTTAGGTAAAATCAATGGTGCTTAACTAGAGCATAATAATAGTCATGACACTTGTATCATCAACGCTTGTCATTTTTCTATGATGATCAACAGTTATTAAAGCCCGAGTGATGACCCCTGCTATATATGAGTGTATCGATCAAGGGGCATAACTGAATAGGTATTATAGCCAGAGTTGAGGGCCCTGCTTGGATGAGCATATTTATCAAGGGGCATAAGTGAATAGGTATTAGAGTCAGAGTTAAGAGCCTTGCTGCACATGAAGATATTGATAAAGGGACATAACTCAACAGGTATTGCAGCCAACGTAATTGGCCCTGCTCTATGTCTATATTGGTATAGGGGCAAACTCAATAAGTTTTAGACGATGATTCCAAGGCTAAGACAATATCTCACTTCTAGAATTGTTAACAAAGCTAGCATATTTTAATATCAACACTTATGTAATAAAACTTGCAATGCATTTTTTTAACAAACCAATGAAATATTTACATAAATGAAACTTTAAAGAGTGCTTAACAAAACTTTCAGCATTTTCATCCTCTTTCTTCATACAATTTAATATAACTAGCAATAAAAGTAAAAACACAGCAATAATGTTTCTTCAGAAATGTCTAAAAACCAATCACAGCACACAAGGCAAAACTCAGATAGGTGGAAAATTTAGGCGTACAAACACCCCTTACCTAGTAAACTGTTGTCTGCTCCAGCTAGAAGCTGGTAGAAGATGTGAAAATTTCTCTCCCCTTTTGCCTGGGTAGCCACTCGAGACTGATGTACAAAACATTAAATCTCAAATAATTTCAAAAATATTGTAAAGTGTAAGATTTTAGCTCATCTACATCATGGGTAAGTTTTATATATTTTGTAAATGTCTGCAAAAAACATTTTTAGATTAAAACAAGAAAATCTCCTCGGAAATCTATGTTTCTTTAAGATGTTTCAAAACTGGTAAACAAATTACCTTTTCCAGTAAATCTGAAAAAATAAAGCATATAATTTAAAAAACACACACACAAACAAGCAAACTTTTCATTGATATCCCTTGCCAGATAAAGCAAAGTAAATGGCATGGTAATCAGAGGCTGAACACGAACATTGAATATGGAAATATTCTTATTAAGTTTCATAGAGACTAGACCAGAACTTTGCAAAAAAGTAGGATTTGAGCGGATAAATTTCCTCTGTTTGTTCCCAAGATTTCTCTTAGTTTTTAACCTTATATAACCCACTTTTAAATTCTACATAGATAATAACAATGGGAACATTCTGTCCACAGTTTGAATAAAGTGTGACCCATCAATACTAATGCTTGGTTCCAGACATGATTCTATTCAAATTTTGAGTGACTAAAGTTCTGACCTCATGTGACCTAGTTTCAAACAAGTCAATGATATCAACAAGAGAGTCCAAGTTTGAACATAAGTCAAACCAATCCCTACCAAAATATGGATTCGATGATATGGTTTCAGACAAAAAAAATTATTTGACCTACTGGGCTTTTTGTATTTGTCCCAGTGTTCAACAAGTTTATAATTCTGATAAAATGTTATTAACATTGGACTACAATAAGAAAGATGTTTTCAAAGGTTCCCGTATGTTTATTATATGTACTGAAGAAAGCGTTATGCCGAAAAATTTACAATAAATGAACTTTATGTGTTTGTGTGATTAAATTATCATTATGAGTATTTGACCAAATAATTTGTCTTTTGTACAGATTTGACCTAGTGACCTAGTTTTACAAGGAGTCAAAATTACATCAAGGGGAACATTCTGACTAAGTAAGAACATAATCTGACTAATCCCTACCAAGATAGGGTAAAAACTGTGTGTCTGATAGACAGAATGACGTACAGACGGCCAAAGCCAAAACAATATTTCCCTTCCAAAACGTTCAGTTTGGCAGGTGATAAAAAGTTCAAAAAGTGTGTCACTATCATAACACATCAGACAAACGAATTACTTGCAAGCATAATTTAAAGCTACCCTTTAATTGGTCAGTTATTTGAATTCAATGCAAAATGTACATGTATGGATACATTGCAGGTTAAGGTGGCTTACTGATTCTTTGATATAAGTAGTTGATTGAAAGATTATTGATTTTGAACTTGATTTGAAATTCCCTTGATGGATTGGGGAGGAGTTAAAACATGAAAAGTTCATTTGCATACAGCGATATCTTCAGCATAACTTACAGTTGGTTATGACACCTCCAATTGGATCTCCCTTGAAGTCAAACTCTATGTCCATGTATTTGCCCTGCAAAAGATTCAAGATGCAGTAAGATACTGCAGTTAAAAGACTAGAGCTATCACAGGAGTGATAGATACCCCCAGATGATACCTTGATATAGGATTCATGATATGTTGTGTTTTTTAATAATTAACATGAAATTTGTTCATAAATATCAATACGTACAAGTAAAAGTCAATTAAAACTCTCAGGTAAACAACTTAGTTTCAGTTTATACTAATTCTAGCTCGATTGTGACAAAGACTAATAACTTATAGAATCACTCTCAAGTCAATTTCCTGGGCAGAAACCAGTACTGTGTCCTTTTTGAGAGGCCATGAGAAAATACAACTGGTGGGGATCTAACCCACAACCTCTTGGGTGTGAGGCATACACCTATACCACAAGACCAAACTCAATCTGTAAGATGTACAACTTTCCATGCTGACCAACATTCAAGTTTCATCAGCATAAGGTGCTTTACTTTAAAAACTACATACTACCGAACACATTATTTTTCAGATGGACAAAATGACAGATGAGAAACGACACACAGCACAGGCTAGTCCTATCTAGCAGCCTAGATGTTTATCTCGGCCTATAATGACTGTCCTAAATGTCAACTAATGGACTGTTATCCTCAAAGGACACTTTTATCAAAGAAACATCTTGTCATTTTTATTGCTGACTATAAAACAATAATGACATGGATCTATTTAAAGATAATATATTTATGGTTCTTCAAAACCAAGAATGTAAAAAACTGTTAAGTATGTAAAAAACGGTTTATATTCTTTTCTGCTAAACTGGTTATCCTTATCTCGTCATTTTAATAAAAATATCAATAAATAAAGTAGGCCATGCTTAATTGATTATACGTCTAGTGTTATCAGGATTGCAGAATGAAAAAAACACACACATTAACCTAAAATTAAAACTGCAATACTGTGAGTCAAGAGATAAAGCATAAACAGTCGAAACCCATTGTCTCAATATACCAGGAACCGGCCAATGTAACGTGAGTCTTGCAAATATTGAGCCAAGCGGGATAGCTTACACAGAGTAAAACAAATCGGTCCTTTACATCCAGTTCGAGCCAACAAGGAAATCGAGCCAAGCAATATCGAGCCAAAGGGTTTCGTCTGTATAGCAAGAAGTTCATTTTTTTAGTACTGAATAATTATGATGCTTTATAATTTTCATTGGTGAGGTCAAATACCAAGGGCATATGTTGAAGGGATCAGGACTGATATTTTCCTGAAGGGTAGGTAGGTTTTAAAATTGAAACCTGACACTAAACATTAAATCAATTTTGTTAAGGCATTATTTCACACAATTCTGTTTACTTACAAATCTAGAGGAATTGTCATTTCGCAATGTCTTGGCATTTCCGAAAGCTGAAATGTACATAAAAGACATTTAAAGAATCCATCTCTTCCTGAAAACTTCAACAAAGGTCATGCAAAAGGTCAACCATCATTAGATACATTTCAGCTATGAAGGGACTACTCTCTCATAGATCGGCAAACTGCAACTTTCCAAACAAATCCTTTCCTGGCCAAAAATACACTTGCAAAACATGATCAGTGATAAAGCTAAGTAACTGAAACTTTATCAATGCATTTAAAGGGACTAGACACCAGATGATACAACTTTAAGAAAAAAGGAAAATTGACAAAAACTTACATAACATTGATATCATTGCATTGAATCTAATAATTACTGATGTATCACATCGCTTACGCTACATGTATCTTTAATTTTTTTTGCATATTTTCTAATTCAAAAATTTACTGAGTTTGTCTAACACATAAACCCCATTTAATCTAAAAAATAGTGTCGGTATATGTATCTGTACAAATCACATGACTTTCACATGCTAAATATAACTATAAACTTGGAAACCATTATGCACTATTTTTAAATGGGTTAACTCTGACAGCTGAGACAGCAACAAAATAGTATTTTAATCAAGTAAAAAGCTGTATTATCAGCCTCATACTAGCTTGTATTAACAATTCTGGCCTTGTTTTCAGACAATACTGTATTTGCCAATTTTGGAACAATCTGGTGTCTACCGTAGTCCCTTGAAAGCTTTCCTTATGCAGAAAATGTCTGTAAATGCTTGAATCTTGTATTTGAACTCAATGACTTTAAACTGCATTAGAATAAGGTTTGGGATACAAATACAAGGCATCCTATATGCAGCTGATATTTACTACCAATACTGTCTGTACTATCACAGCCCATATGCAGCTGGCATTACTACAAGTACTGCCTTTACTATCATATAAGAAAACAAGGAAGCTTTGCTCCAACTCAGCTTAATTTTGGCCCAAATCCAGCATCTTGGCAGGCAGAAACCAGATAAATATATCTAATGTCAATTTAATAGATTTTACATTTCATTGAAAGAGACCCTTCAACTGTTTTTACATTTCAATGATTCATAAAATAGCTTTTTTTATCTATATAGGAAACACCCATTCAAATAAGTTATACGGTAATAATTTAAACTGTAGTGCCAATGATGGGAATGCATCCGGCCCCAATATCACAAAAATACTCAAGTCAAATCTCAATCTTGATCTCAACTCGTTTTACCAAGAATAGTATGATTCAAAATCCTGTATGTTTTTACTCTTTTTAAAAAAAACAACATTTCTCTCATAGATTGTGTTGATAAAAAGCTTTGTCAATATTTAAGAAAAAACTAATTCTGGAGCAGAAAAATGTACTTTAATGATTGTTAATAAACAATGAGTCACACTTTCTGCTTTAGACTAGTTTTCTTTGGGAAATGGCCAAAGTCTATAACCAATATTCTATGAGAAAATGCACTTTAAAAAGAGTAAAAACAATTTGAATAACTTCTGATATTTATGTGGTAAAATGAGTTGAGATTGAGATTTGACTAAGTAATAGTATTTGTGTGATATAGGGGTCTGGTCTTGATAATCAAAGCCATTGCTCATCCGTTTGTTATTTCAGTCTGACAAAGAGTGACAAGGAGCTGACAAAGAGTGACAAGGAGCATACAACTAATAAGCCAGAGTGACTGACCTTGCTATACATGCAAATGCAAATCTTGAATGTTTTTTCAGTAATGGCAAAGGTTATAGTTTTTGCATGACGACCACACTGGCTATCATTATAGCCAGCTAGACTCTTTGAAAAACAGAAAAGGGTAAAAGAAAGTACACCATGTACAATTTCTCATGAACACTAGTCTTGTTACCCACACGTACCCTCAAGAACGGGGTTAGATTGTAACAGCTGCTCCTTGACGCGGTCTATTTCCCGTCCCTTCCCAGAGACCTGGGCCACATACTGCATTATCACCTTGCTGGCCTCTGAAGAACAAGAAACACATAAGCATTTATAAAAGTGACTTGTTTATAAAAGCTAAACTGTGTTTTTTCCCCAAGTTTATCAACTGGCAAAACAAAATAAGGGAAGTATACCTCTACAGTATTTTTATTCTGACCATTTTTGGACTGAAGATTGGTCCAACCCACAATGATAAAGAGAAAAAACCCAAAAGTGAAAATAAAATCACAACTTCTGTTTTAAAAAGAGTAAAATAAAAATAAAATTCATCGAAAAGTTGGACACACAAGCGATTTTAAATGAAAAAATTGGAAGGTATTGTCTTAAAGAAACAAATCATTTTCTTTTTTTTTTAAAGCATTCTTGGTCATTTCTAGGCAAAATTGGAAACCTAATTGTAGTCAAAATGGCCCATTTTTCCAAAAGAAAGGCCTAAGCCCAATTCCCGAAACCCTGCCTCTTTTAAGTCTCCTGGCTTTATTATGGTAAGTCAGACAGAAGTTTATACCCGGAGTTCGATGATATTTTAACTATTCTTGGCACTTGAATTATCACACCCAGCTTGATATATTTATGTATTTTTTGTTTGTATAGCTCTTATCTTATGATTTTTTTCCATATATTTACAGAGATTACAACACACTTGGAAATAATTTATAATCTGTGATGGAATGTGATAAAAAATGTGCATCGTAATTGTCAATAGTGTTGATGCAAAATGATTGTTATCTTTCTGTTCAATCATCAATATTTACATTCGCCTTCCGTCCTTTCAACAGAAGAAACATGACGTTTATATTGTGTAACATGCAAGGAGTTATGAAGTCATTGCTTGTATAAATACTACTCTCTGATTGGATTAGCGCAACGTCATCTAACCAATGATATATGACGTTACAATAATCAGCTATTCCTTTTATACTAACGTATGTTGTCAGTTACATTTCTTTCAGAACAAATACTAAATTGCAGTAAAACACGCCACCAAATCACCAAAAAGTGCTAGCACGCTTCATAAAATTTGCTTGCGTGCCCTTCTGCGTCCATACAGCCTAAAGGCATGAAAAAACAGCGATCAATCCTTTAAAAGAGCTTGAGAAGTTACTGGCTACAATAAAGTGTCTATAATATAGCCTAACATCATGGCTATGACAATACTCTTTTCTGATAAAAGTCATCCGAAGTGTGATGATAAGATTGTGAAAGTAATAAAAATCTCTTTGCCTGTTTTTCCAGACCCACTCTCCCCAGATATGATAATGCACTGGTCCAAGTCACGATCTCGCATTGATCTGTACGCCATATCTGATATTGCATATCTGAAACAGAAAAAATATTAACATACATTCATTCAATAAGTAGGTGTAGTAGGTGTTATTATGAGAGTAAATGACAACAGGAAAACTGCAAGCAAATGGTAACTCTCTTTCAAATCTCCTAAGGAGTGATCTCCCTTGATGAGTTAGAAGCCATAGAATACAAAAAATAGCCCGAATTCAGTGTTTTCTTTTTTTACTTTTCTTTTTAATTATTTCATTCTAGAATTATTTTGTTAAAACCTTCACAGTTAATATAGTTTCATACCGGTATGTAAAGGTTAGATTATATTTGAAATGAAAAAACATGATTGTTATTATCATAACATGACATGCATGATGGCAATGGCAACTGCAGAGCAAAGGGAAGTAACCCTTTAACTTTACTTGGTTATATCAAAGTTACTCTCAAACAGCCAATGGACATAACTCAACAATAATTCTAGCTAGAGTGATGGCCCTAACGCTACATATTATGCCTGTTGTCATTTATAACCTTTGTAAGTTAAAGAAGTTTCATTATGTATGCCAGAAACTGTTTTTGTGCTTTAAAGTGTAGACCCCCCCCCCCCCCAATAAAAAAGAAAAAGAATTATGTATCTTTGCCCCTGCCACCATTCACACTAACCACTATGACAATACCTTCTGTCTTAAAGGATAAATGATTGGTTTTTGCCAATTCTGCCCGCTTAAAATTTAGATCTTAATGCCAGAACTACACTGTTTTCCACAAACATAATGAAACAATTGTATTATCTTATACTATAAGCTGTAAGTTATACATTTTTGCATAAAATGTATACAGCTCATGCATTTGTACCCATCATGACCCTACTGCTATCTTCTGGTTGTAAAAGAATGATGGCTAAACTTCCAGGTCATACGTGATTTAAAGATGCACACTTACTCCCAAACAAGATTTACCACAATTAATAATTCTGTTTTGATTAAATTTGATTTTAAAAGATTAAAAAATGTTGAAAACAATGAAGGATACCGAGTTTAATTTGAAAAAAATAGCATAAAACAAGGTATTTCTACCTTATGAGACTATAGTAGACCACAGTAAATCTTTTAGCATTCACTTATCATTTAATATTTTTGCACTTTTTGCTATTAAATACACGGTTATAGTCTTGTCATATATCAGTAATTAATATTTTCCATAAATGCATGATGTAATGAGAACTTAAAAGGTTTATCAGTCGAAATTGATATTTGTTATACATGTGTATGTATTGGTTTTGAATAAGAGTGTCACTTTAAATGCATGCAAATGATAGAAGGCAAAAAATAGGAGAGAGCGCTGTTACAATATCACAATTATATGTTCAGAAGGCAACTGATATCAGACTTTCAATCATCAAAATTTGCAAGATAAATCATCAATGGAAGCTTTTGTACAAGATTTCGGAGACACGAAGAAAATGGCTACTGGCCAAATCTTTCATTTTAAAGGACACGTCGGCCTCATCAAATAACCAGATTGCCGTCTCGACATTTTTAAATCCCTATACATAGGAGACAGAGGCATCCCGGACCCCAGGCTGTATATCTTATTATACTCAATATACCTGTGTATATTTGAACTACAAGATAAGACAGAAACAAGGGTGTCCAACGAAGCCATTTAAATTCAAATATCTGAGATAAAACTGAATCTAAATCCACTGAATTATTTAACAAGAGCCCTCTTGAAATACAATAAAATTGGAGACTTCCTTCTAATGGCTACTGTTTGATTTGAATGTACCAATTAAACACATAAATACTAGCTGGAATCTTGAAAGATAACCTTTGAAACCAAGTACAAAAAATAAGATGCAACATATTTACGACTTGAATTTTAAAGATTTTTTAAGATTTATACCAGGACTTTGTCGTAAACCTAACAATGCTTAAGAGTTCTCGCAGTCACCTGTAAAGTTACAGGCAGAATCTGTTCCATAAAATTTAAATATTCTTATGATATTCTTATTGAAATGCAGTGTATGTAAAAAAAAAATGGTAACATCTAAAATTTTACGAATCTTAAGCCTTAAACTATATTGGAACAGGGCCCTCAGCACATGAAGACTAAATATATGGGCTGCATTTGTGTCAAGTTACAAAGTGTGTAATTCCAAATAAAAAATGTCTAATAATCAATGGTTACAGTAGTCAATTTGTCGCAAGCTTAGGATGAAGAATGATTTTAACAAATTCTCCGCTATACTTATAAACATCATTTTTCCTTCAATTCACATTAATTTAGAACTTTTGAAAATGCATTTTTAAACATCATGGGCAGTTAACTTCTTTGAAAGTTACAAATAATTTGACACAATTATCAAAATAATAAAAGAATATTTGAATATTTTTAATTGCTTTTTTGTATTGTATTTTTTTCATTGTAAATTAAATTACCGTAAACATTAGTAATACACTGTTGATTTCAGTTACTTGTTATTCATACAATCTATTGAAGGCTTTGATGATGCCGACTAAAATTAATCACTGAATTATTAATTCAATAGCGTTAATGAGATTAAAAACCACAATTTACATTACCAGCTTAAATTATTTAGTAATATTCTAACTCGGCAATCAAACAAGACACATTAATGATTTCCTACAAGTAATAATATTATGTTTTGCTTTTAAACTATTATTATAATAAGCTGTCTCAAGTTCTAGAGGTGCTTTATCTATTTTTGGAATTATATTTCATTAACAAAATTATGCTTGATTATCTAAATCATATTACATTTCTGTTTATTTAATTTTCCCGATATTTCGTCAATTAAGCTTGGACACTTTGAATGCCCATTTTCAACTTTCACAGTTTTAAGTCTAACCTACCAAAACTAATGAAGTGGAATTTTGTTTATCAAGTGTTCGGCTACTTCAATAGGAATCTTCTGTTCTGACCAATGTCTAGTTTAACATGCTTAAATATTAACAGCTCTCTCACAACACGGCCACTACAATCAGGTTGGCATATATTTTGTATGGTGTATGAGCAGTCTTTTTCATGACCTTAGGACAATTTGTAAAAAAAAAAATGCTGACTTTGGCCACTGAGTTAAAAACACTTTTTTGTCTTACCCAGCCCTAATTTCTCAAAAATATTAATTTTCTTATAACAGTTTAGCAAACTAGTTTGGTTTGGTATGACATGTAAAATCTTTGATGTGAAGAGTTTTGAGACATTTAAAGAAAACTATTGTTTTAATGATAAGGAAAACTTTTCATTTATTAGAAAATCAAGTTTAATTTAGTTATATGTCTTAATAAAACAAGAATTTTAAGCTTGTTACACTTAAGATTATTCTAGAAATTTGGGCCCAAACCTCATTTAAAGGGATTGGTAGGTATGTTTTGTTTTTTTAACCCTTTGCATGCTGGGTAAAGTGTCGTCTGCTCAAAAATGTTGTCTGGTTTATTCTAAATTTCTTTCAATTTACTTAAAACTTTGGGCATAATTATATTGACTGAGTGGCAAACAGCTTGGAACCTGACCAGGCGCCGAGGCGTCTGGTCTGGTTCCAAGCTGTTTGCAAAGCCTTTAAAATCGCCATCAGCAGCCTAAGGGTTAATTTTCATAATGGAAAAAAAAGGGATTCGGTATTTTTTTGAGTCAGTATACCTTTTTTATTAACTGTGGCCTTGTTATAATTTTTTCATAAGTAATGAGAGACTAAATTCAAAACCAATCAATTTAATGATTACCAAATTACAGTTACTCGCCCTTATTCATTTAAATTTGATAAAAAAAAATCTTAATATCAATCCTATTGACAAAAGGAGAATTCATAAAAGTAAAATTAGTCATATATCACATTAATATTACAGCAGATTTAAACATCAATACTTTACTCATCATGTTTTACTAGAAAATCAAGATTTGCAGTTTGGAGTATTCAGTCTCAAACTTAGACTCAACGTGTAGTGAACACGGGCCCTGTTGTATTCTTTTGCAAACAGGAAGTTTAAATTTGATGTATTTTAACATACTTTGGATGTTTAGATTATTGTAGTACACTCGTTTATAAAAAGGGTCATACTTGAAGATTTATATCAACTCGTCCATGAGATTGTGGTATTGGGAGTCACACGAGGGTTAAGTTTTCTTGACCTCTCAAAATATTAGCATAAAGTATCACCAGATCTCATTTCTACACAAAAAACAAACGTGAGAGTAATTTGTGAGAGTTATACGCATCAGAATAAAGCTGTCTTCACAGATGAACTTAAATAAATTAATGTAATCTAACAGGTAGCATTCTCTGTGCTGGCCTGTGTGCAACTCATCAAATTCTTGCATAAAACCTCTTAAGTGTTTTGTATTGTATTTTTACCTAACCATTAAACTTTTGGCTTAGGTCAGTTGAAGATCAGGGACTGAATGCAATAAAATATATTATCCTTATCCTTAGTCATGCTTGAGTGATTCAATTAATTTGATTGGACAAATAATTTTACAGTCAAGCCAATCAAAACCCTCAGATTTTACTCTTAATGTGAATTAAAAGTTGTTAATTGAATACAGCCCTAGTTGTGCACGTAGCCACCTGATACATTCGGAACTCCTCGGCCATTTTTTCAAAAACAACCTCGGATGTATGCCGGTACATCTGTTGAAGTAGTCCGTATTTTTTTTAATAAAAGCATTAATTAAATGTAGTGTTTAAGAGTTGTATTCATTGCTCTCAGTTTAAATTGATTGCCAGTGAAGTGTATTATTGCAAACATAATTACGATTCCCAAGAGTTAAGTCATAAATTTTAACTACTAAATAAGATTACTACGCGATCTATTTGCAGCGGACTTAAACGTACCACTTTTTAAGTATGTAAACTGTCCATATACATCCGAGGTTGTTTTTGAAAAAAATGGCCGAGGAGCTCTGAATGCCACCTGATAATGTTGGCTTGTGCTTATTTTTAACCTAGACTGCACGAAATAGTCTGAAATCTATAGATACATACATAGGGTACAGGAAAACATTTATCTTCAAAAGTTGGCGAGTTACAAATTAAGGAAGTATCGTGTAACAAATGTCCGTCAAACAAAGACATTATATACAAACAAAGGCTCGCCTTGAATGATTATCAGGATAATGAACAAAAAAGATTAGCAAAACTTATATAAATGCAGCAGCGTTTACATGATTAAATAAGTACAAATTAAACAAAACCAGTTGACTAAAGCAGAGGGTATCGGTGAACTGAAATTCCCTCAAAGATAAGTGGATATTTACATAATTTATTTCCCACTGTCTTACCTAAATACACACTAGATTTGAGTTTCATTATAACAAAACAAACACCTTTAACATGAGATATTTGTTGAGTCGTTCATGTAAACATGAGATTTCACTGATCTGCCAGGTCACCATAATTCATTCCAGGTCACCATAATTCATTGCATTTTCATTAAAACCTGTGAGAATGACACTTATTAAAACCAAGTTTGTAACCTCTTAATGTGACCTTGAACTCAAACACAGCTCATCTTATGTGAATTTCTGACATCATAATGTAAATTTGGCAAATATTTCTGTAAATGTCTTGGTGGAGGGTTTTCTTATATGTTATAGAATATTAGTTATATCATCTAAAGGTGAAAGTTGTTTAGTGGTTTTAATAAATGTTTGTAGGTCATGGATTAAAGCCCCACCAACGGCATGTTTTCTTAAATTTCAAAAAAAGAAAATCAATACAAATGTCTACCCAGGAAACAGACTCAAGTGATTCCTATCAAGTTTTGGCCAATTCTTCACAACAAATCTTAAAGGGACTTATGATTTCATGGTTTGTAATATACACTTTTTACGCCCCCCCTCCCAAAAAAAAACACTACAAAATAAAGTGTTACAACTGAGATACAGATGGCTGGAGCCCTTTAACATAAATTGATATATGCTCAAATAATTTCTTTGATTTTGAAAACGTTACTAACACAATTCAACAAAAGATTTATTGTGATTGGTTGAATGACCTTATCATGTGATGCTACCAATGTTAAATAATGATAATAGAAGTGTTTTCAGATGCATTAAAAAAACTCATTTTGGGCGCCAAAACATGAGCGAGTCCCTTTAAATAAGTTAGTATAATCTACATCTACATCTTAAGTAACATCCAACATACATGTGGGGAGGCATCTCATAGATATTCCTCATGCGATACTCCTCCATGATATCTGTGGTGTAGAGAGGCAACTTCCTGTACGGGTTCACAGACACAACCACTGTCCCGATGTAGGTCTGGAATGTAGTTTAGAGGTATTCTGTAAGATTCATTTGCTTCTTTTTTTGATCTACAATAATGCTTGAAATCATCAGTAACTAAATAAAACAATGGTTTGGTTAAATAAATTTCTATTTAAATTGTTATTCTATAAATTTTAATAAAAGGAGAATACTTTTTTATACTTTACAAAAGTCAATTCTAAAAAATCTAAAATCTGATTATCACCAATTTGAGATGCAAACAAATCATTTTGGACCATAATCAATCGTCTTTCAATCCCTAGTAACTTGGACCTGAATTCATTGACCAATCGAATAAATACCAAGCAAAATTCATAGAATAGCTAGGCGTACATATATCTGGTCATGTTTAAAGCGAGCCTTGATGTTTTCTATGAAAGCATCCTCTGTAACGGGATCGAGAAGAACGCAGTCGCTGACTCCGACATTGTTCTCAAATATCGCCAGCGCTCCCTTGTGCAGTGCCATGTTGCTGGTAGCTGTGGAATAGAATTTCATTCAATCTATTAATAGAACTGTAATATATCTTCTTATATCTTTCAGAGTATTAGATTAAAATTTTGCTGATAGGCAAGATATATTTTCAATCTTTTATTTTAATTTGTAATCAATTAATGCTTGTGTATTTCATTTCTCCAACAATTTAATCGACAAACCGATTTGGGTTGAATCATTTAGAATTTAAGCCAGCACTAATTAACCTATTATTTATGCCAATTTAATGGTACAGTATAGTAAAGCAAACACAAACAATAACTATGTAGACATGGTAACTTTTCTGGTGTTAGGTAAAATCTACTGCTTTTCAGGCGCCCACCACTCTACCAACGAAATCTTCCAATGTTGAATTGCATTTCACATCCAGTAAGGTCATTTAATTGTCATTATAATATAACTGCAGTCATCTGGTCACACATTGCCGAAGGTCAAAGATTAACAGATCTGCCAAGACTTATACTTCTTAGCCTCAGAAGCCTCAACTTACAATATTGTGATATAGAAGTTCTTTCTTGATATCAACTTTTACAGGACCATTATCACAGGATCAGATCTTCAGCTGAAGTCATTCTGTTTGCCCAAGCTCTGGAAAATAAAGAAAATGTTTTTGTATGAAGCATCACTCAAATCTGATATAAGCACACTGTTCTGTTAATTACATCTTGATTGATTTTTGTTCTTCGCACATGCATTTTTTTCTCATTTACTTTCTTGCATAAATTATAACACAAACTTCAATACAAAAACGTGCATGACATATCAATAATTGTTCTGTACTTTGCAAAGTTTTGCAAATTATAGACATATGAACCAAGCTCAACATACGACTAAGTAAGAATGCACACACACACACACAGTACAATTCGCACATGCCATTTGTACATTATAGATAAAAACCTTTCTAAAGGAACATGGAAATTATGATTAATATACAAACTATGCATATATGCATACATTAATTTTTTACTTACAGATATATAAGATTCTAGAATTCCCAATTTAACACAATCATGCAAAAAGAACATATCAATTTTAAAAAAACAACATTCTTTTGTTTTGATCCTTGAGTTCCAGGAATTAAAAATTGAAGTTCCTTATTATGATCAAAGGAATATGTAAGAATTCATGCATTTTTTTTAACTACTGTGCACAGTTTAGTCATAAATGCTTGTCATAAGGGATGGGTTACACTTGATGAAATTCAATGATACTTCAAATCAAGGAAGTAGTTTAATTGAATTTTAAGACTATTTCTCATGCGTGCAGAATTTTTCCAATGCATATTACCATAATATAGAGTTACAAAGCAGATTTTAAACTACTGATATTAACTTTGCTATTTATCAGGTAAGCATATCAAATGAAATTATTTTTTTGGAAAATGACGAATGAAAAATTACATAAAGTTTCTCATTTCCCTTTTCCAGAAACACCCCACCCACATGTTCTTTTGCATTTCAGGCAATCTTTTTTATGAGTCTATAGGTTTAAACACTTATTTGATCATTTGAGTTTGTTTTTTTATTAAAGCAGCACTCTCACAGGTTAACCATTTTGACATGTCTCGGAAATTTTAGCGTAAATATCTGGAAACCAGTCATATTAATAATAAGCCTGCTGATAAAAGATTTGATCGCAGGTTTTCATATAAATAATCAAAAATATGTTTTAATTTATGGCTTAAATGCTGAATAATGAAATTTTTGGCAGTTTTTCAAACAAATGAGATCTGTTCTGTTGTGAGTGATCTAATATATGATAAAATTGATGGGGTTGATGCCAAAATAAGCATATTTCAAAACCAAAAAAATAAAAACTGTCAATCTGTGAGAGTGCAGCTTTAAACACCTTGGTAAATCATAGACCATAGATATATTACATTAAATTGTCAGCTTGCCCATCCTTTCCTAAAACTCCACACTCATGCGTTTTATTTGACAATATTTCACCTTCAGCAGGTAGAGATCGAGAATCAGATTAAACAGACAAACTGCACCATCATTTAATCACATCACATGCTTAAGTTTGAAAATATAAGCCACCTACACGCCATACGATTTTTGTGCCTACTTATTTAAAAAAAAAAATTGCCATTTAAGATTGTGCAGGGTCTGTTATACCGTACATGGTAAACTTCTAATTGGAAGTCCGTACAATACAATGGTTTCTTTGAACATGTTACAATATATTGTACAGAATATTCATTATTTAAAGTTCTAATGAAGTGTGACATTGCACAACAGCAGAAATTGGGCCAATCATTCAGAGCTTTGTTAAATTTAACAATGTTGTTAACATCATTGTTGTTAACTTTCAGATCTTTACTGTGCTCGAAGTACACTTAAAATCTGCAGCAGAATTTCTAACAAGACTTAAGACAGCTGTTTCAGCTGAAACTTATTTTATTTAAATGTATTAGCAAATCAGCAAATATTTCACGTTTAAGAGTTAACAATAATATTGTTAATCAAGTTGTTAACTTTAACAAAGCTCTAAACCCATTGCTATATACCGTAACTTTCCTGATCATTCCACTATTCTCACAATCACTTCTACACAACATAACAGACAATGACTTTAAACTGGAAAATACTTCCAGAGAACATTTCATCAATATTACCTCCGCAGGTAGTAGCAAACAATATTTCCTTTAAATTCCCTTCAAACCGGTCTTAACTGAAATATCACTTCAA
The DNA here is from genome assembly GCF_026914265.1 of Mya arenaria. NCBI lineage: Eukaryota > Metazoa > Mollusca > Bivalvia > Myida > Myidae > Mya > Mya arenaria. The sequence continues at coordinate 32,971,416 of NC_069126.1, forward strand.
GTCACTAGAAAACACCAGGAAGTTGCCGCCTTACAATTACTCCGAAGTCTTAAAAGGAAAATGGTAAAAATTAATCCGAAACAGCACAAAAAATATCAATCTTGAGGAAACGCTTATCTGTCATTCAATGACAAGTGAATGCACTTCCATTGAATGTACGATACTGCAAAAAATGCACTTCTGCGACATTATTTTTAAAGTAGTATGTTATTGTGGGCTATATTTCTTCAGTTTTTCATTGAACAGCGCATACTTTATCATTGTTCTTAAACATGATATTGAGGTAAACTTAAGGAGGTTCATAAATTGGGACGTATTATTTGAAAACAAATATCATTACCATGCAAAAATTAAGCCCACTCAAGGAGATGACAGACCATGCATGCAGTTTTAACATTTGACACTTATTCGCTGAAAATGTGTGAAACAGTTTGCTTCACTTTGATTTCATTTATTGTGTTTAACAAATAATCCAAATACATGTACCACTACCTTCCAAATTTAACTAATAAAAAATGTGACACACCTTGGTTTACAAATATATACCTGACTTAAAAGGTGTATCCATTCTCTAGATGTGATTCAAGGAATTTTGTTTCATCTTAAAAAACAAGAGAGCTGCAAGAGGATGCCAACACTTGAAAGATTTCGTCGGTTGGCCAAGGGGAATAATTTAACTATATTTTTTCCAGAGTGATAGGCCTTGCTACACATATCTGTCAATGGTTACATGACTGTGTACTAAGTTTCATGTGAATACCGTAAATGTCATATTAGATGCACATGCTCTAATATTTTCTGATTCTGCAACCTGAATGATGTTTATCTTAACTCAACTAGAGAGCATTACACTGTCCCCATTTGTTTATAACTCACTTGTTTAAACATCATGTATATAAATCATGATACCCTATTGTAAATGGTAAGTGTAAGTTGGTGTAGTGGTAATTAGTAGTTAATAGTTGTCTACCTTATACAAATGAGGCCATGGGTAAGAGCTTTGGGAAGGGCACATAACTCCCTTAGATTATCAACATAAGGACTCCAGTATGGGTTTCTACCCAGGAAACAGACTTGATACTTTCATAGTCAAATTAATATCAGCTAAACAGCTTCACAATCACAATCAAAATAAAATAAAAATGTTATTTCCAAGCACCACTTTAAGAAAGAATATCTCCTTGAAAGGATTTTTGAAGAAATGTTATATAATGTTACCTATTATCAGTTTACAACGTTACATAATATAATGATCACAATTATAATCAGTGCATGATGCAACAACATAAAATGTCACCATTATGATCAGCACACAACACAACATAATATAAATGTCACCATTATGATCAGTGCATGATGCAACATCATATAATGTCACCATTGTGATCAGTGCATGATGCAACATCATAAAATGTCCCCATTATGATCAGTGTACGATTTAACATCATAAAATGGCACCATTATGATCAGTGCTCGATGCAACATCACATGATGTCATTATTATAATCAGTGCACGATGCAACATCATATAATGTCACCATCATGATCATTGTACGATGCAACAATATATAATGTCACCATTATGATCAGTGCATGATGCAACATCATAAAAAGTCACCATTATGATCAGTGCATGAAGCAACAATATACAATGTTACCATAAGGATCAGTGCACGGCCCAAAAAAATATCATGTTACCATTATTATCAGGGCATGACACAACATCATAAAATGTCACCATTATGATCAGTGCATGAAGCAACATCATATAATGTCACCATTATGATCATTGCATGATGCAACATCATATAATGTCACCATTATGATCATTGCATGATGCAACATCATATAATGTCACCATTATGATCAGTGCATGAAGCAACATCATATAATGTCACCATTATGATCATTGCATGATGCAACAAGGTATAATGTCAACATTATGATCAGTGCATGACCCAAAAATCATATCATGTCACCATTGTGATCAGGGCATGACGCATCATCCTAAAATGTCACAATTAAGATCATTGTAAGACCCAACATCATTTAATGTCACCATTATGATCACTGCATGATGCAACATCATAAAATGTCACCTATAAGTTGCAATATAATACCATTGGAACTGATTATGCACAATTTCATAATGCCATCTATCAAATTTGCAAGTTTCATTTAGTTTCTGAGATATGCTACGCAGGTAATTGAAGGAAGGATAACTTTGCAAGATATATATCCAAGAGCAATAATTGTACACAACTTCACATTGCAATCTATCAATGTTCCAACCAATTCCTTCCAACAAGACAAAATTTCATTGTGGAAAAAGAATAATAATAAGCAGGTAAAGACAGTACCTATCCCAAGCCTCGTTGGAGGGCAGACATAGAAGTAAACATTTACTTGTAATTCTATCTTAGCCAATAAAGGCAATGTGACATACATTTAGATAAAAAAGAGAATAAGATATAATTATTGGGTTCTGAATCAATTAAATTAATATTCCTAAAAATATATACCTATTTGTGGCATGCAAGAAGAATTAAAACTATTATATCGGTATTGCAAAAGCCGGCCTATAAATGAAACCATAGCCTTATCAGTCAATAACGTAAATCAATAGTTATTCAAACAGATGTTTTAAATCAAACACTATAAAGACAAGCTTTCCAGTGTGATATTTACTAGACTATATCAAGTTGTTTTTTTATAAGGACATTAAACAATAGTGATTGAAAAATATATTCAATTTTAGAATCATTTGCGAAATTACTTATGACCAAACATTTTTTTATTAGATTCAATCAATTTGGCTTTTGACACTATTTTCAAAAAAAGTAAAAGTGTTTAAAAATTTAGATAAAAAATATACCAGTAAACACACGAAAATGACAAGAGTATAATCTACAATTTTACTTTTGCTATTCTAAAGCTAAAATACATCTCATGGAGTAATTAAAATTAAAATTAGACAAATGAAGTAAGATTCAAATAAAAGGGAAAACTTACATAAGTCAATTGAAATTTTCCAATATTTCATATTAAACAACTATCTCAGAGAAAAAATATAAAATCCCGTGTCACCGCAGACTGATACCAGCTGAGTCAGCTTCAAGTATCGTTACTGAGTCTCTTAGCAACAGAATTATGCATCACTGCTATCAACTCTCTGTATCAAACAAACCGTGTACATGTACATCCTTAATAGATTGAATGTAAATCTGTTAGCATTCAAATGAAAGAATGAAAGATTAATAGATAACAATATGCTTTTTTTTTTATTTCCATGGAAATATTGCATGATTAGACATAATTGAAAATGAGACATGGTGCTGACATTTCCTCTAATTTGCATTCAAATACTGTAATTTAACAGACTTATTTGGTAATAAATTACAATCTGTCCAACTGAATTAATGCAATAAAAGATATTATATTGTTTAGAAAATTTGGTAAAGATTGGACAAGATTGGAAAATAAATGGAAATTCAAGGGCCATAACCCTGAAACATCTAAGATGATCACACTGGTTGAGTCATTATTTCTATGTTTAAACATTATTACCAACATCATTAAAAACTTGGTTTAACCAATGGGTCAACTTGGTCCCATTTCAACCATTCAAAGCTGAAGGGCCGTAACTCTGGAGTGACTATAGCAAACTTTCAGACACAGATAATATGCTGATTTATAACACTGTTACTGTGTTGGTGATTTAAGGCAAATTGCTGCTGAAGTCTACCGGTAATAAATATATAGTGAGTCGGCAAAGCAAGTTGGTGAAAAAATCATATAAGAGTTTTTAACTCAGAAGCCAGGAAGACCATAATTGTGCCAATGTATTTTTAATACAATACCCAAGTTTGGTAAATTTTGAAAAAGAACTTTTCAAGTAAGAAGTGAAAAACTTGTGAACCAAGCCTGCCCAACCCAGTGATCAGGCCCTCCATTGGTGATCCCATAATGGTTCTTAGTCTGGTCTATAATTGCTGCAAGAATCTTTTTATCATTTTTGTTCTTGGCAGACTATGACATGCACCTTTCCCTGGACGCCCATTACTGTGGCCAGCATATTGTAACTGAAGATAAGGCCAATCCCTGATAGCCTTCAATTGGCTGACCATTACATTTCCAAAAGGGAAAGCCCAGAAAGCCTTCGATCATTATAGATCAAAAGAACTTCAGCTTTATTGGTTGTGGTAAACGTGTTGCCTGGAAGAGAGACAAATATGCACTCTCAAACAGAGAATGACATTTGTATGTTGCACTATAATTTAAAAATGAAGATTTAATTTTAATATTACTAACAATAAGAAAATGGATTGATTATCTTAAGGATAAACCATTTTCCATTAATTATTTGAGGCCCATCTTCAAGCTTAAAGCAAGCAAGTTTTTCAATAAAAAACGTTTGTTCCTGGATACATGTATCTATCCACCATGTTTATCTGTTTTGATTTGAGTTTACTTCATAATGTATGTCCTTTTATAACTGACAAGTCTATTGATTGACCAACAGACAAAATGGTTCAGATGGGCGATTCAGATGGGTCCAAGATCTGTAGACAATTGAACTAATCGAGACCAAGTCCACCTAAAAGGCTGTCAGCGAGTCTTTTGACGATTTTGTTTTACTATGGCAGACTTGTGATGTCCACCATCTCAGCAAAAAGTAGCACTAACGGCCCTTGTGCAGAGAATCCTCGCGGCCAAACTTTGGAAATAATCTCGATTATAAATTAAAATTTCTACAAAAATATTATTGCCTACTACTGAATTAAACACATTTATTTATGTCATTATGCCAAAATAAGATGTTCAAATATCATAAAACATATACATGTGTCGATTGTTTATCAAGTATTCTGAAATCTGTAAATCTGGGACAAATCTGACACTGGTTGTGTACATGTTCAATGGTATTCGTTACCCAGAATATATTTATATGAAAATAATGACTCTATTGACAAATTAACAAATTAAATCCAGTTTAGAACACTGTTAGGTATATATTAAACAATTTTGTAGTTATTATTCAACATCAATGCATAATATTACCAGATTTTCTTTCGCCCAGTGTTAAATGGTAGAGAGTTGTAGCATACAGGGATACATAAGAAATGTCAAAATAATAAAAAAGAACCCTGATCGCTCATTACTGTAGCTAATCGAGACCAGCTATATCAACTACCTGGCCCCAATTTCTCGAAACTTCTTAAGTCTCTTATAACAGCATTAAGCTTAACCAACTATTTTTGTCTTTCAATATTTTGCGTTTTATATACTCCTTTAAATGGTTTAATACTTAAGATAGAAATTGTTGTAATGATAATCACAATAAACCATTTTTCATTCATAAAAATTCATTATAAATATGTATTTTGGCTAATTGAAATAAGCGACTTAAGCCTGTTAAGCTTAAGAAGTTTCGAGAAATTGGGGTCAGTATCATGTACATTTGTTAGTTTGGACTATTGGATGAACAAGCCCCAATCCTTATTCTTGTGCTTGCCATAAGAATAATCAAAATTTCGACCACTTGACCATTTCTGAGCCATAATTTGTTTGCTAATTTTGGTTGTATTGTTTGCGCATTTTTGGGGATGTGGCCATATGGCCCTCAATAAAATGGTCCAAATAATTTAATAATTTTCATTAATTAAATGATTGATCTTATTCTTCTTCTTTTTTAAATGATTGTCTGGAAAAAAATGTTGAGACATATATTTGCAGACTGATTGCCAATTTTTTTTTTCAAAAGAACAAGTATAAGCGTCTATCTGCTGATGACTCACACCATTTCACAGTGATAATCTCTGGAAGTCTTTGAGTATGCAAAATTTGACAATATTCAATTGGCACTTTTTCAATATTGGATGATCCGATCATCTGTAAAATTCAAATGATCTGATCTACACAACTGCTCATTTCCTTCATACAAATATATAAAGTAAGATTTTGACTCTGAAAGATAACTATGATATATACAATACAGCAAAATTATGTTAGCAAACAAACATGCATACCTCTTGGTGGTCATTACATCGAGTGCTGTTAATTACCAGTTTACGTTATTTTGAGTGCAAGGAAGTACCAGATGACCAAAGTACTTCAATAAAGGATCTAAGGAATTACTGGCTTCTGTCTATAATCTGGGAATAGTATTACCAGCTAAAATGCTGAATTATTTCATTTTGGGACATCGGCCGCAGTGAGATAAGCAATATATCTGAGAAGATAATTTAATGCAATGTCCTCAGACGTTTTACTTATCTTAATCTGCGGTTATTGGTCCCAGTCTTAATATAGTATTATACCTGTTATTATCATTATTTGCGATATTTCTTTATATTCTATACAATTTAAAAGCAGAAATACTGAAATTAATGCATATTTTGTTGTTGTTGTTGTTTTATACACGGAATGTTACCATTAAGGTAAAAGGAGAAGTCGTACCAACACAAACTCGCACCACTACGAAGTCGTGCCATATACGGAGAAGTCGCCCCACATTATATACCAGGTATTATATAGGCGGTATGCTGTGATCAAGGTGTGAGATGGTTAACGGTGTGAACACAATAGATAAGTTAATTGATAAAAATCACCTATTATACTGTTCAATCATATATCATGGATGTAAACAAATACAAAACTGACTCATTTAAAAATAAAACAGGCATAGTAAAAGCAAATGTTTTGTGCTGTTGTTCCGTGTTTCTTGTTTGTGATTTTTTTGTTTTTGTGTTCTATGTCTTTGGCGTTAATGCCCTGTGCCATTAAACGGGGGTTATGTTTAAGTTTTTGGCTGCTAAGCTTGTGTAGCTTAGCACGTAAATATTTATATAGGTATTTACAAATTATAGCACTGCATGGTGATAAAAACAATAGTACACATGCATGTCATATATAACAAGTGAACCTTTATTGATGTACATATTAATTTCCAATGGGCGCGGCCTGTATCTCCGGGATAGGCGAGAGACTGACTTCTCTAAGAAGCTTGCTGGTTGTCATTTCTCCGTCTTCATATTATTCCCTTAACTTGTGGAGTCGGTCATGGGTAGTCATGTAGGTTGCTCGCTGGTAGCGAGTGAGGCTCTGCTCTGATACGAGTTGGACATCGAGGGTCTCTGCTCCAGAATGGAGAAGAGGAATTAGAACGTAGAGTGGTGCGCCGACTTTCCCAACTTTTCCATTTATGCGCCTATGCCATCCTTGAACCAGGTGACCTTCACGTACGACATGAATTTAAGGTCTGGGGTGCTTCGTGGCGGGATTCGGTCACGATGTCCTCTAATGTTTCAATCGCTGCCCGTGTGTGTTCAGCCGACAGGAACACACATACGTGGTTAATAGACCAAGGTTGGGTGAAGTGGAACACGCAACCTTTCTGCATTGTATTGGGAAATGTTTGATACATTGACCATTCTTCAGGAACGCATGGATATAGTTGTGTACATGGGGCCTTGACTATTTTGAAGGTTCCGTCAATAAACCATCTCTGTGCTCTTTGAAGATATGGTTAAGTTGCGCTTTAGTTGACAAGACAATGTGCCTTTCCCCATCGTCTGCTTGAATGTCATCAACCAGGAATTCGTCCCCTTTAATGAATCTAGTATCCAGGACAAAGTGTTTGTCTGTCGGTACTGGGTTCTTAGGACGGAGCTTCTGGCCGGAGGAGTTGACCATTCTTACAACGGCTTTTCCCCCAATGATTTTGCCATGGTACATATCAGTACCTTGTTTACTGGCCCTGGATTAGATGCATAGGTGTGTTGATGCAAGCCGCAAATGAATGTGTCGCTCAAATGCCTTACAATGGCTGGGCAGCATACTTTCTTGTTAACTACGTACGTTGCATATGGACCCAATAACCATACTCGCTCTGTGTTCGTTTTACCGTGTATGTAAAACCGTCACTGCTTGCCAACTTTAATCCTCCACGTTGTGAACCATTATATTGACTGTCGTATATAATACTGACTCAGTCGCATCATCGATGACAACATTGTCAACTTGTGTATCGACCATATATTGATGGTCTCTAGACGATTAATCTGTCTATTCTGGACAACCTTGACTCCTTGTGGTTGCTGGATAGGCGACGTACTGGTGTTGTGGGGCTGGCGACTGTGGCTGATGGAGAGGGGGGCTGAGGGTCTTCGTGTTCATGGATCTCTTCTGGCCGAGGATCTATCTCATCGCCTACTGCCATTCGTAGAGTAAGGGGAAGCGTTGTAGGTATCACACGATTGTTTGAACTGATGTGCTATAATAATATACATTTTCATTTCTTTACCTTGTTTGGAAAATTGCCGAAAATATCAAATTTTATAGGTATAGGAACGCTTTTAGCCACTGGTTTTCAGACATTTTCCTAAAATTGTGCTCATTAAAAGACAAAAAAGGTCTTTAAAACGGTCAATCTATGACAATGCAGCTTAAGGTATTCAATGTACAATTGGGTGATTGTTGGTTGCCAAGTGACCCGAATTAGTTTGGGATTTTTATAGGGTTTCATGAGTTTAGAAAGAAAATGTGATACCAAAATACGGGGGAAAACCCCAAAAAAGTTTGTTTGCCTTTAATTTCATTTACTTTAAAGAACACTACAGTACAGTAAACTCCAAAAAAAAAAATAGCTATAGTTTGTTGGGATTTACATATTGGGAATCAGCAAGCAATACGCTTTATTTTTCATACCTTTTACAGATAAGCGTGTTGGGAATGAAGGCGAACATTTGATTACAAGTATAAATAAAAAAAACACCGGAGAAAATATTTCAGATTCACCACCGTCTTTGTCCCAAAAAATGACGTTCGATTCGGTAAATGCTAGCACCAACCGGCATTCCTCTTTTCGGTAGTTTATCCTTAGGTTAATCATTTGACATACAGATAACTTCCGGTATTAATTGAAACCTTGAACTTCGACAGATCTTGTCGGTTATTTTAACTATTATTATTCTGAATTAAATTATGAGCCAGAGTTATGAATTGGAAAAAAATATATAAGGTATACCAGTTTAGCTGAAAAATATATCCATTATTCCCCGCTTATCAGTAATGATGTTAAAATTGTTTCGATTTTGCCTTTGTTATTACCTGAAAAGCTGATCGAAATGACCTCTCTACTGGACAACATTTACAAAGGACATGTACAAATATACGTACCATGCCCAAAAATTCTTAATATCTTTTATATTTACAGTACATGCTTATGAGATTTGTGGTCCAGCGGGTCCCTAGACTTACCGAAATACGATTATTTACCGAAAGACGGATAAAATTACCGAAATACACATGAAAGTTACCGAAAGACGCCTTCTAATGCATTTATTTTTAAATAATCTTGTATATAAAGTGATTATACTCATTGTAGCCAAAAATTATAAAATAATATTTAGAAATAATGACTTTATTGACAAAATAATTTCCCTTTTTAGTCAAATAGAGTTATCTCCCGTCGTCAACCGAAATACGATTTATGGATATGGTTAAACTGGAGTAAACATGATAGAAATTTACCGAAAGACGCTTGCTATTGTATTTATTTTTAATATTCATATATATTTGATGATTTTACACATTGTAGCCAAAAATTATAAAATAATATCTAGAAATAATGAGTTTTTTGACAAAAGAATTTCCTTTATTTAGCCAATAAGAGTATTCTCCTGTTCTCAACCGAAATACGATTTATTGATATGTTTAAGGTGAAGTAAGAACATGACAAATATATACAGTTGACTTAATACTAATTTTTTATTTTATTTTTCATCATTTCTCTACATTCATGACACATACATTTGATTAACATCGAACATGGAAGGCTGCATAAAACATAAGTCATACACATAATAAAATTACATGAAATATTGAACGATGCAAATACAAAATAAAATGATTAACTTACAATATGTATTTAAATCATTGACAAAGACATATACATGTTAATGACAAAAGCTATGGTAAATGTACATTGAAAATTCACCTTGTGTTACAAACAAATGTGTCAGACATACAAACAATAATGTTTTATTATTATGTGCAATATTTATTATTAACTATGTAGATATCTTCATCGTTGAAATCAAACAGTTAAAGTTAAAATACTTTATTTTTTATGGTTTAGCATGGTGCATTAGAAATAATAGCCTGCATTTCCAGTGTCTGCAATGGATTTGGATTAGTCTTCTGACGTACGTGTCCCTACAATGGCAGACCTTAACTCTTTGAATTAACCTTCAACTAGCTCATTGGACAGGTGAACAAACTTTGTGAATGGTTGTGACCTCCAATCCACAGTTTGTTTTAGGACATGGTTAATGGACTCGCAATTGTTGTTTGTCCAGTTTGGGGGAATTGCCTCATTCTTTACAGGGTCGTTAAATCTGGGAAACTAGATTCAATAGCCTTGACCAAGGCCTTTTCATCGTCAGTTCCAATGACCAATTTGTCGGAACTGACTCCTAACTTGAGCTTCAGGTGATGAAAAAAGTGACTATATGTTTCGAAATCACTGTGGTCGTGTATGAACATGGGGCCTAAGAAAATTGGGGGGTCACCAGTGCAGCGGCGATTGACGGACAGTTGTTTGTAACAAGTAACTGTCACGTGTTTACAAATTCAAACTCAGTGATTTGGCTATCATTTACTAAAGGTACAAAATGGTTTGGCACAAAGTTGCTTATGTCAACAGACATCATCGTCCACATGACGGAAAATTGGGGTTGTGAGTTTCCGGCATCATATGATAATCCACTATATGCACACGATTTACAAACAAATTTGAGGTTTTTGGCACTCCATGACTTAAGGTCTTGCTCGGACATTTAGCATGAACCCAATTCCTACAATTAGAACAATGTATGCATTGATCACTACTACAGTCAACAACACATATATATAACACAAGGAAACTCATCCATCATTAATGATTTCAGAGTGTAAAGTTCTATTAATTTGGACTTCTTTAATACTCACAGCAATAACTTACCTTTTTACTCGCGATTGTTATTTATGAATCTTCAAATAAAGCCGTCAATTTGTGTGAAAATCACCCGCAATTATAAATGTACACGTAATGCGGTCCTTTAATGCGTAATTATTATGGTATTTACTCAACACGTGTCACAGAGCCGAAAAGGGTTTACCCAAATTAACACACTTTCAATAAAACCAAACTGTCCCCCAAAAACCGTGCCGCTACTTTGTGGGGTGTCATATACCGGGTGATAATTATGTTGTTTTAAACATCGCCTGATTTTGTGTATTTGGTGTGGTCTGGTTATTAGTGTCCATAAGTAAGCTAATTTATCTGAAGATGAGAACTTCGCTGTTTAAAAACTTCTTATTTCAATTTTCATATAAACAAAAATTAAAATTTGAAAGCCCTGAACTATACTGTAGATCTAAGTTAGTTTAAAAGAAAAGGATTTTAGCGACATTTTCGACCTATTTTAAAGGCAATGTTTCAAGTATATTCCAAAATACTTTCAAATGCTGTTTATTGATCTAACATTTCCATAAGAATATAAATTATATTATTTGAATCCAAATTCATAATCATTTTCATAATACAACAACTAATAAAGTTATTTTTACCTGCGTTAAATCGTCTTTCGGTTGGCGAAGGGAGACAACTATTTCACTGACATATTGTCTTTATTCAATTGAACAATAAGTAAATATTTTCATGAACTTTTTCATTTTTATGAGTGTGTTTTAGTTATATGAATATTATGAGATCATCATTAATTGGAATAATTGATTATTTTGGAAGCTTTTATCTGTCTTTCGGTTGGCGAGTCGGCACGCGGAATTCGATCTCGAACACTGAAATTTCATCTGCCTATTACATCATTATATTTTAATATTTTTCTCTAAAATTTTGTTTGGTAATGTATTTGTATAATATTAATATAAAAACAATAAAATAAATGCATTAGAAGGCGTCTTTCGGTAACTTTCATGCGTCTTTCGGTAATTTTATCCGTCTTTCGGTAAATAATCGTATTTCGGTAAGTCTAGGGACCGTGGTCCAGCTATGTCTAAAAATTGAATAAATCTTGAAAATATATAATTTGAGATGATTTAGTGCAAATGTTGCCTAGGCTTTAATTGTTATTTGTTTATTGAAGTTAATTGTAATTGTCATTATTTCAGGAGAGCATCATGAGAAACACTGACAAGATGGATCTACACATGTACATTCAATATCACATACTAAAATCATGTAATAATTGAAGAATTTTAGCGAACCAATCTACAAAATGCATCATATACTGTAATTAAATAATAGTATGAAATTCAGTAGCAGCAATCTCATTTATCTATAAAGTGTGTTTGTTAAAAGAACTAACCATGGATGAGCTGCTTGGTGAAGAGATCCATGTTATAGAACTACACATGATGGATCTGAGAAAGTTTTTCCCCCTCACAGCAGCATCAAATGCAGCTGCTAGAACCTTCCTATATCCATTACATCTTGTGAGGACGCATTTGCAGACTCAGGTTGGCAAGCAGGCATACAAGGGAACGTGGGATGCAATCAAAAGTATTCATGGGCAGCAGGGCATATCAGGGCTTTATAGAGGATTACCTGTCCATTTGTGCCAAGTATTACCGGGAATGGGGTACATTTACACATATGAGTATGTGAGAAATGTTATACGGAATCACACTAACTGGAGTGATGGGACAAAGTCTTTAATTGGAGGTGGTACTGCTTCTGTTGTTGCGCAGATTTTTAATGTACCAATAGATATAGTCTCACAACACATGATGCTTATTGATGGTAGAAAAAAGTCCAGTAAAAATGTGACTGTTAAAACTAACGCGCAAAAATCTTTACAGCAGATAAACATAACCGAAGAAATGAAGCAAAGACGATTTGGAGTGTTTCAAGGCGTTGTAAGACATGTGTATCATAATGATGGAATACTAGGTTTCTATCGTGGAATGTCTATGTCATTGCTTCTTTTCATTCCAAACAGTGCACTGTTCTGGTACTTCTATGAACATTTGAAAGGTAAATGAACATTTAATTTATAAAAAATTGGTTTTCCTCACAGTGCATCATATTGAACCAAAAATGCTCAAGCTTTATTAAATCTAATCAACATAATCTACTGTCTGTTCTATAAAATATTTTTTTTACTTTTCTTGTTGAAGTGCATACGGGTGGGTAAAATCTTACACCATACATAAATCAGTATCTGTAAGCCTTTAGTGCATCAAATGCAAGATACATGATAATATTAAATGATTTATAACTACCTCACTACTTTTCCAGAACTCATTTAATGATTATAAAATTTCAGGCAAGATGGTGAGTGTTTTGCCAGAGAACGTTCCACGGATGTTGATCAACTGCTTGGCTTCACCCCTGGCGGGTATGTCAGCAGCAGCTATTATGAATCCTGTGGACGTGGTCAGGGTTCGCATGCAGGTAATTTTGCGTAAGGTGGAGAGAGAATACAGCATGTTCATTATTAAAGCTTTAGTCAGTTAGACATTGATTGAAATTAGCACAAACCTTTTGTTCCTTCACTAATAAAATAGTTGCAAAGCTTTATCATAGCCGGTCTTGTTTAATTTTATGATGCCAAGCTGAAGCAGTATATATATATATTCTTTTTGTAAGAACTTGAACTTTCCAAAAGTTTAATTTCTATGACTAATGTAGATATCGTACATGTAACTGAGGCAGTCATGTACATCAGGGAAGTGATTTGTCTGCGGTTGCGGGGATATCTGTGGATCTGATGGCTCCAGGCACCAAAGAAAATCAAATAAAAATATCCAGTATTCTTAAATTTTTACATGGCAGTGGGCTTTTCCCCTTTTACTTCATTTGGAGCCTAGAGCAGCCGTTAAACACCTCAACTGCTTCATCAATCACATCCCTGTATATTAATAT